>NC_056525.1:3766126-4049254 GCF_019175285.1 Sceloporus undulatus | reverse complement strand
ACCCTGTGCAGTATTCCAGGAAAAGCCAGTGTGGCGTACATGTTGGGCTCCCAGAGACCAGGGTTCAGATATCTGCTCAGCCATGGAAATCCGCTAGGTGACCTTGGGCAAGTCATACTCTCTCAGCCTCAGGGGAAGGCAAGGGTAAAGTTCCTCTGAATAAATCTTGAAAGCCTACTGCAGTCTGGCAGCTTAACTGTTAGACTAGGACTTTGGGAGGCCTAGATACAAAAGCCCATGGAAATCTACCGGGTGACCTTTAAAACAATTACACAAAAAGCCTTTATGCAATTCTGGACATACCTGATCTGATTTTGAAATTTAAACAGGATTGAGCCTGTTCAGTGCTTGGATGGGTTCTTGCCAAGAGGATTTCTAGGACTAGGAAAGAACCTCATAAGAACACTTTGTTGTTGTAGTGTGCCTTCAAGTCACTTCTGACTTATGGTGACTCCAAGCCAAACCGATCACAGGGTTTTCTTGCCAAGATTTGTTCAGAGCAGGATTGCTTTTGCCTTCCTTTAAAACTGAGTGTGACTTGTCCAAAGTCCCCAGTAGATTTCCATGCTGGATCCCCGCAGGGGCCCTGCTGCCCGCCAATTCTGGGGTAGAGGAACAGGTTTCCATCCCTATAAATCTGGTTTCAAGCTAATCTGGTTCAGTGGGGATAGTGGGGTGTAGTGGTTTGAATGCTGGGCTAGGACCCTGCATGGACAGGGTTTGAGTTCTTGCTCAGGTTTTGAAACACACTGGGAGATGGAGCTTGGACACACCGCTCTCTCTCAGCCTCAGGGGAAGGCAGGCAGAAACCTCTTGTGACTAAAGCTTGGCAAGAAAACCCTGACCAGGGTCATTGCAAAGTCAAGAGTTGACTTGGAAGGCAACAACAAAAAATTGGATCCTGGGACAGCTTGTACAGGCACACTATGGGAATCTGGTGGTTGTAGTACAAAGAAAAAAGGGTACTTTCCCAAGATCTGTCAGAGGCAGTGTTGATGCTGTGTTCCACCAATGGAATGGATTGCAAATAGCCACCAGTACGATTCCTCCTCCAGTCTGATTGTGAGAACGATCGTGGTGGAAAAAGCACCCCAAGTTTGCAAAGCAGTGACTGACCCTGAGTCCCAGAAAAGGAAGGAGGGCACCTTTCCCTTGACCTACTTTGGTTAAGGAGCCCTGGTGGCACAGTGGTTAAATGCCTGTACTGCAGCCAATCACTCACAAACCATAAGGTTGCGAGTTCAATACCAGCTAAAGGGCTCAGGCTCGACTCAGACTTGCATCCTTCTGAGGAGGTCACTAAAATGAGTCCCCAAATTGTTGGGAGCAATTAGCTTACTTTGTCAACTGCTTAGGGAGTCCTTAAATACACTGATAAGTGGTATAGAAATATACTTGCTATTGCTATTCTCCCTGCTCTCCTCCTCACCCACCATCTCTTTCTCTCTTATGTCCTTTCTTGTGCCCACAGTGTTTCCACCCAAGCCACACACACTGGAGGATGAGTGGAAGGCAAAGCAACTCCAGCGCATGCTGGACATGCACATTAACCCCGTGCAGGGCTTCTCGGCCAAGTGGGACTATGCCAAGAACGAGTGGAAGAAGTAGGGCAGGGAAGCAGGAGAATCTGAGGAAGGCTGCCATGCCCCCAGGGTCCTTCACTGTCACCTGGGGGAAAGCAGCCGGATCTCTTGGCTCTCCCCTTGCCAACTCTCCTGTCCACGTCTGACCTCTGGATCGCCTTCTCTTGGCCTGAGCCTTTTCCGTCCAGTTCCTGCTTTCCTGCTGCTGTATCCAAAGAACCCAAGCACATACAGGAGAGTGTTCAGCCCTCAAACCCTTTTTTGTGGTCTTTCTTCGGTTGGCACCACTTTCAAACATTTTTCCCCCCTGCACACAATAAAAACACAAATCTGTGTTGCCTCTCTCTTGAATAGCCAGAAATGAGTGAATGGGAGTAAATAAAGGTTTCTGCTGCATTTCACATCTGTGTGCCTTCAGTGAACATACAGAAAATAGGCCTACCTTGATTTTGCCAACCCTGGGTCTGTGTAAAACTGGGTAAGGAGTGGTCCCCTATCTGGATCCAAACCTTGGGGCGGTTTTTAGCTGACACACCCCCCCCCCCCACACACACACTGCTGCTTTTATCCTTTTTGGGGGCAAAAAGAGGGGATGAATTACCTTTCCTGGAAGCCTCTGGGAGCAGACTCACTTTTAAAATAGGTTGCAGGGCATCCCTTCACTTTTTCCAAACCAAAGATTAACTTCTAGACATGTTAGGGTTTTTCCTTGCACTTTTGGCAATCCATGTAGCTCCCAACAAGGTCCCAGGGGAGAAAACTGGCCCGAAATCTGCCAAAGTTGCCCACTACTGATGTAACCCACTATTATCTACTCTACTTTGTTAGGATCCTTTAGGATTTCAGCTCCTGGCCACATGAGAAATTGTGCTTGTGATCCTGCACACAGAAAGCATGTACTATAGCTCTGGACCTGCCATCAAGAGTTACTCTGCGTTATACCCATCCTCATTCAGCATCTTATCCAGCCTCCCTAACAAGGTGCCCTTTGGACTACAACCCCATCATCCTCAGCCAAAATGAAGAGCAAATCACATTGGGGGAAGGCTGCTCTGTGGAGATGGAGGATCTTTAGATTAGGAGTTGGAAGGGCCCCCCATAAGCCATGGAGTCCAGTCCTTTCTCACAGGAGGAACTCCAGCTAGAGCATTCTCAACAGGGAGCTGTTCAGTCTCCTTTTGAACGTGCCCAAAGGAGACCTAGGCAGTTTGATCTACTGCCCAACACCTCTTACTGTCAAGAAGTTCCTTCCAATTCTCATTCAAAATCTATTCTCCTGTAACTTAAAACAATTAAAGACTTGGTCCTACCCTCTGAGGCAGCAGAGAACAAACTTGTCCTGTCCTCTCTGTGACAGCCCTAGAAGTATTCAAGGAGGGCAGTCAGGTCACCCCTCAGCCCTCCTTTCACCAAGATGAACATGTTCAGCTCCTTCAACATCTCCTCATATGTTTTCTTATCCGTACATCATATATCATCCCTTTTACCCTTCTCTGAACCCACTCCAACCTATCTATATTCTTCTGAAAATGAGCCGCCCAGAACTGAACACAGTACTCCAGATGAGGCCTGACCAATGAAGATTATAGCCAGACTATTACTTTCTTTGATTGGAAAAGTATGGGGTTTTTTATGTGGGCCTTTCCTGAGGGTCTCTCAGCTTCGGACTTTTTCAAAAGCATTCCCAAGGCCAAAGATGGTCTTAAATGTGCAGAATGTGAGAGGACACCCAAGACTCCAACAAGGTGATGCAACTCACAGTTTTATTAGAACTCCAACTTTCACCACACAAAATAACAGGTTCGTGTAGGGCCTGAACACAAACGGATGGGCGAGTGATCGGAAGGTTCAGCACAGACACTTTAAATCAAAAAAGGGGCAAGAGAGGCGCCCACGGCGTGGGACCGCTCCCCCCCCCCATTGTGGTCCCCACTGCATTCCGCTTGCTGGGACTGGTTCATGATAATGAGGTTAACTGGGATGCTGGAGCAGGGGAGCTTTGGGGCAGGGGGAAGAGTACAGCCAACACACATAAATACAGACATACAGTTAACAAAAATAGTATTATTGTACTGAATAAAAACTACTCTTCGATATATACAGCTGAGCCTGTACAGGGCAGGAGCAAGAGAGGAAGGGGGCAAGCAACATGCAACCCAAAAGGTTCACAATGGCGCCCCAGGTTGCTTGGGGAGGGGACCCAAGAATGGGAGCAGGGGAAGGATGGGCCCTGCCAACAAGCTCAGCCCAAACATCTTTGGCCCATCAATCCTCCAGGCAGCCCCCATTCCCTTGGCTGCTGCGGAGACCAAGGGATACACACACAGGCCCATGCTTGCCTCCTCCGCTCCCTCTCCCCAAGTCGTGGGTCCCACAGAAATGGCCTCCGGGTGCAGCTGTCTCAGCCCACGTGGGATGGGCTACCATGGCAACCACTAGATGAGGCTGGCAATTATTGCAAAGCACTGAGGTGGCACCATCAGACAAGGTCCAGCCTCGTGTCTGGGGCTGCCCCACAGCTGGCAAGCCCCCATCCCCTTCTAAGGAGAGCTACACCTGTTTCCATTCACCAGAACCACTTGCTTCCCATCCCAGGATGCCTGCCTTTCTCCATGGATCTCACATCTACAGGAGGACAGATAACCTTGCAAGTGCCCCTGGCCCGACATATGTGGCCAGGAGCTATTTTGGCCATGCATCGCCCCATCTCATCTGAGGACTTGGGAAGGCAGGGGCACGCATCCACTTACACTCCCTTCTCACCCACCCCACCTCCTCCTCCTGAAGACTCACTGTGCTGCCTGGCCTAGCACTTGCTGTTGACTCTCAGCTTTTCCTGGAAGTAGCTTGGGCCTCTGCCACGAAGCGTCCCCAGAGAGCCAGCCTTGCAATTAGCAGCTGATCGTAAACACCTTCCCAAGGCTGCTCTGGTTAACGGACTTTCTTTCTCTCAGCGGCCCCACTTCTCTCTCCCATCTTCTGCCTCCTCTCTTGGCCACAAGCAGAAGATAGGAAACAATCCAGGCCTGTCCACGTCCTACATAACTCTTGATGTCCAGGCAGGGAGTCCAAGGATTGATTCCTTCTCCATCTTTCTCTCAAAGAAAAGGGGAACAAAATGGAGAGCCTGACAGCCCAAACCCTCCACCCCTTCCCTGGCCATTGGGGGATGGTAGTGGATGGTTCGCATCTGCCACCTCTACTTGCTACTCCTGGTGGATGGTGCCCCCCAGTCCCAGATGCCATGACCCCCGACCCATCTTGCCCAAGCACATACAAATCCCAGGCCAGTGCAGACAGGCAAGAGCTGTTTGAAGAACAAAGACAACAGAGCAATGTGGTCTTCGTGCGCATGGGGTGGGTGTGCGATATAAGGGGATGTGCATGAAGAGAAATAGCGGCTGGACTGGGATGTCCTGAGGCCTTGGTTGCAGAGAAAAGGGACAAATGTCACAGAGAGAAGCAGGAGGGAGCAGCAGGAGGAAGGGGCTTGCAGGGAGAGAGAAGTCTGGGAAGTAAATTGGGGAGAGGGTCTGTCAGCCTTTTGCTGAGGGAAGAAAGGCTTAAAGGGAGTACTCTATACAGCAGTGTCAGTGCCAAAAGTTACTTTTTGTAAAAACAACCTGTACCCCATCTGCCTTCCTCCCTCTGCACCAGACAATATGGGTTCTAAGCAAACTGTGGGCTGCAGCCAGGGCTGTGGTGGCATCCTTGAAATGAATCTTGTGAAGGAGGAAGGAAAGACCAGGACATTGCCTGACATCCTCGCCCCAACAAGGGAGGCAAGGAGGGAGAGTTGAGTGAGCATTTGGGCAGGAAAAAAACCCATATATGTGTCCTCCTGTGCCCAAGTGTCCTACCTTCAGATCACCAAATGCTTCTCTCTTCTTATGCCCTCCCCAGGCCACCTCTGCCTCATGGAAAGAATGTCTCGTCCCTGCTGTCCACAATCACAGCATCCAAACCTGGCAATTAGGATGGAGGGGGTTCTTCTCTGGCGTTTTTTGGGCCTGGAACATCCTCACATGGGGAGGAACCAAAGCCATCTGCTCTCTCCACCTGGCTTGCTCAGCTCAGAAGACTCTGTGCCAAGTTAGGAGGGAAAAACATATTCTCTCTTACAAAAACCCTATAGGGCAGCGCCTCTGCTTTCCACCACCCCCTCAGGGGCTGGGCTAGTCTGGAGTGACATTAAAACAACAGTCAAGATATATACTAGGTCTGTGGGTCAATGTGACTGACACGATCAGGGTATGCCAGCTGTTGTCCTGAAGGGTGGGGCCAGTAGACAAGACACCCAAAGGTGGTGTGTGTGGGGTGTGTGTGAGTCTCAACAGTCCCTATTGTGGTTGGAGATGTCTGTGGGGTAGCAGGCACCAGAGAGAGGTCTGTGAGTTGTTTTTTGGGGGGTGGGGATGAGACAGGGTCAGTGTGGGGGAGGGGGTGTTGCAATGCAGAGGCCTCTTTTAACAAGCCCCCCCATCCCCACCCCTGGAATGATCACAAGGCTGAGCCTCGGCAATGGCGGGAAAGCACCAGCCGAGGCGGATGGACGGAGAGTCAGTCTCTGGCTACTTGCGGCTCAGCAGGGAGCCCAGGAGGACCACACCAGCCACAGTGGCCCCTGTCAAGAGCCACTTGTTGAAGCGTTCCTGGCCTTTCCTGCTCTTGGCGGCTGCGTCATTCCCATAGACATCCACAAACCGGTCCTGAAAGAGGAGAAAGAAAGAACAAAGAGAGGATGGTGAGATATGATGCAATGGGTGGGGGATGCAAAGTTCCAGAGGATGTCTAAAATCTGGTGTGGGCTCCTCTCTCAATGAATCTATGCTGCATTTTGCCTTAGACATTTAAAAAGAAGTTATCTGAGGTGTTGAAACCTTTCCCCTGAACAAGTCCAGCATCCTGGATCACCCCTTTAAAGTCTGGACTAAAACCCAGAGTGGAGTGCCATGAAAGCTACTTGTCACCACTTGTAACAAAATGGTAGAATGTAAAGAGGGCATATTGGCGGTATTGGTGGTCTCCCATCCAAGTACTAGCTAGGACTGACCCTGCTTGGCTTCCCAGGTCAGTTGGGACCTGTTGTCTTTAGGGTATTTAGGACTTTATCACAGCATCCTGCTGTCCTTCCACAATCATGCTAGTTTGAGAATGGAAGCATATCTGTTTGGCATAATTTCTTGCCACAATTTCCCCCCAAAATGGTGATCCATGATCACACGATCTGTTTTCCACACTGCCAAACACAGCCTTTGGGCAGGGGGAGAGACAAGCAATTGTGGCTGCAACCACCTCCCAAAGCCAGCTGCTGTGTGAATGTGAACACAGCAACTGGCTTCAGAAAGATGCTAGCCACCACGATCATTGCTCTGCCCCCCTCCTAAAACACAGGAGTGCTGTATGTACATTCAGACACCTGCCCCACACAAGTGATTATGGCTGCCAACCACCTCCTGAAGCCAGCTGCTGTGTGAATGTGCACAAACCAGTTGGCTTCAATAAAGTGTTGGTGGCTGCATTCACTATGAGGGATGGGTGGAGAGGAGCAGAATCATGCCCATTCACACCATGTGGCTGCCAGAGAAGTGCAACTCCCATAGAAGGGACCTATTGCATGAAGGCAGAAATGGAACAGAAGCAAGATTGAGAGCTTATTGACAGGTTTTGCCCATCAATGAAAAGGTGCACAATAGTAATAAATGGAATGATGGATACAACACTGTGTGATAAATACCAGCAAAAGACACTTTTACTCTGTTAAAATTCCACTTTTATAGCTTTGTGTCATAAAGTCCCGACCACTTTCTAGTCCATAGGCCTGCTTTGAGAAAACAAGCAGTGCCTAGTGAAATGTTATAATCCCCAGGGAGACTGAGCTTAACTTCCACTTGTTGAGATCCAGGTAGACAAAGCACATAGAACAAGTCCATATCCCTTCCCAGAGTCAAGAAGAATTCTATACAGTAACACAATAAGCAAGCAGGTGGACCTTACACATTTTATTGGGACTGGAAGACTCAGATATTGTTCCCTTTTCTTTTGGGCTGGACACTTGCACCGATCCACATGGTGCTTTCTGGCAAGACTGTTCCCGGGGAACTCGTCTGCTATGGAAAGACTGGCTGATGCTTTTGGTTCAGCTCTACAGAAGGCTGCCAGATGTGGATGCAGGGAGAAGTGACCTCAGTCAATTCTTTACCAAAGGCTCAGAATAGACACTTTTAGTGCTGACAAGAGTATCTCCCGTTGGGTCGCTTAAGCCCTGTCACTGGGGAAGGAAATGACTGGGAGTTTTGTTCTATGTTGTGAAGGAGGGTCTGAATATTATCATGCTGAACCCGTCGCACAACAGGCAAATCCCCAGCATTGGATCAATTCAGGATCTCCCCACATAATGACAGGAAGTGTGTTGTCTCTATTTTTCAGCCCCCCTGGGTTTTTTTTCCCTGCAAGCTGTAACATGCTTACACCTAGCAGGAGCAGGGAATGGCCTGGGGCTTTGGAGAATTGCTTTGTGCTGCTTGCAACGTGTGGAAATAGTTAATTAGTGTTTACAGAGCCGGCACCAGGTGTTCATAGTGCTTCAGATCCTTTTCATCCCAGTAACAGTGTACAACCACACTGCAAGATAAGAGCCGGCATTATTATCCTAGGGCCAGGAAAGGGGTTGAAGATGAAGGAAAAGCAGCAGGTTGGAGGCCACCTAGTAAATACTATTGGTGTTGCTGCTGCTATGCACCTTCAAGTCATTTCTGACTTATATGGTGATCCCATCAGGGTTTTTTTTTGGAAAAGATTTATTCAGAGGGGTTTGCCATTGCCATCCTCTGAGGCTGAGAGAGTGTGACTTTTCATGGCTGTGTGGGGATCTGAACACTTCTCCAGAGTCGTAGTCCAAAGCTCAAATCACTACACCGTGTTGGCTCTCTGTACATACGGGGTTGATGGACAATCAGAATGGTAACCACCTGCTCTTAGCCATAACATACCAGCAGAAGAAAGTTGCTCATAATATTAAGTTAAAACTGCATCATAGTTCTGAGGGCTAACTGCCATACCAAGCCATGCAAGAGGCTAGACTGATTTCTAGGCTTAGGTGACCAAAGCCATGTGTCAAACACATTATGTCCTGGGAATAAGTAGAATCTATGAAAGCTGGGCCTGCCTTTATTACTTTCTCTTTTTGTTGCCTTTGTTGTGTTGATACAAACCAAACAGAAAGATAACAACTCTTCAGTCTAGAGGTGCTCTGCATAAAGGGTCCATCAAAGCAAAAACCCCACTCAGAAGTCAGTGAAGACATTTTGCAAAGTAAGGCAGTAACCTTGCCTACTCCCATCCCATTATCTCCAAAATGTGGCACCAGATGACCTGACGGAACATTACTTTCTGGTTGCAAATAACAATTACTGGTCAGATCTCTGCACTAAGAAAATGATGCTCTCAACTTTCATCTTAATGATTCCCTGCAAAGTCAATGGGATGGTAGTGGCAGGGTCATGAGTACTACCCAAAATTAAGATATAGTCCAAGTTGTTTGAAGGCACCAGATCCTCAGGCCTTTGGTCTGTCCAGTCCAACATTGCCCAACTTTGCTGGAGAGTAGTTTGTAACAGTCTTTAGTAAAGAAGACTTCCCAGCCCTAGAAGCTTTCAACTGAAAATGCCGGCAGCATTTTAGCTGAACAAAACATTCACTATTGACCCTCACCAGGCAAGCCGATGAAGCATACATGAGAGAGTCAAGGGTGCCACAAGTGGCACTCAGCATAATCCATAAATGGATGAAGTACATGAAAATGGATGAAGGACTGGGCACATAAGTGCCTTCTCCTTCTTTGGATATTCAAGCAATACACTAACCTAGCAGGCAGTGGCGTCTTCCTCAGTAGCAAGCACTTAAAGACTCACTCTCTATAACTTCTCCCCTGTAACTTCTCTATTTATGGAGATAGAATAAAACAGTAGCTTGCACCCTGAGAAAGACACCTCATTCTCAAAGGAATAACTCATTGTACTGCTTCCAGCAAGAGCATCATCTTCTTTGTACGTTATGGTGTCTGTCCACTGGAAGCTTGGACCCACCTCAAATCTGAGGAAGGGTCATTGCCCCAATGGTAGAGAAGTCCCCACTTTGCATGCAATGGTACCAGGTTTGGTCTCTGACATAGAATCATAGAGTTGGAAGAGACCACAAGGGCCATTAGTCTAACCCCATTCTGCCATGCAGGAAATCTCAATCAAAGCATCCCCATTGGCAGATGGCCATCCAGCCTCTGCTTAAAGACCTCCAAGGAAGGAGACTCCACTATACTCCGAGGAAGAAGTATGTTCCTCCTAATGTTGAGGTGGAATCTCTTTTCCTGCAGCTTGCATCCACTGTCATTTCTGCATAGAGGTAGGAAAGTGATCTCCCCGAAACCCTGGGGAGCCTGGAAACCACACATGGTATAAGGCAGATTCCTACATACCCTTTTCCATAACAACTGGTTTTAATCTTTTGATAGTTTTAATTACTTTTTAAATTTTGAGTGTTGTGAATATTTAAACTATGTTTGTTTTGAATGTTGTAAGCTGCTTTGAGCCCCAAACTGGAATAAAGGAGGGGATCTGATCATCGACATCGTCGTCATCATCATTATCATCTCCAGCTTCATGCAACTTAATTTTTTGGACTAGGACTCCAGAAGACCAGGGTTTAAATCCCTGCTTAGTCCTGAAGACCCACAGAGTGACCTTGGCCAAGTCACACCCTCAGACTCAGAGGAAGGCAATGGTGGCAAACATCCTCTGAATAAATCCTGCCAAGAAATCCCTGTGATGGGGTTGCTTTAGGATTATTTTAAGATGGTAACAACTTGAAGGCAAACAACAACACAACAATATAATAACCATGATACCTCACTTGTAGACATCAGTTGTCCTGCAAGATACCAGGTACAAATACATTCAAACTAGCATCAAAACTACAAGAAGGGCAAAATGTGGTGTGTGTGTGTGTGTGTGAGAGAGAGAGAGAGAGAGAGAGAGAGAGAGAAGGAAAGGAAACCTGCAATAGAAAATTTGTTGTTGTGTGCTTTAAAGTCATTTCTGAATACTTTCATCTATTTTGCTTTAAACAAGTGACACAGTGCTGTTCTGAGGAGGTTTGCCATTCCTCTGAAGGTCAGATGGTACAACTGGCTCAAGGATTGCTAGTCTCCCAAACAACTAGTCTCCTACAACATGCCAGCTTTTTCCAGGACTAGGACACTGGAGCAGGGGTAGAGGAATGGAACAGAACAGCAGCTTTTGCAAAGTGCTCAGATGGCAGCAACAATTCAAGTAAAATAAAGACATTTTGCCACCAAAGGAATGTAACAGAACAGAATGAATGGGGAAACAAAGCAAAGTAAGTTCCTGTAATAATTTAGGAACGTTTCTGTGTCACTGTAGTTTCTCCCCCCAGGATGTCTCTCTAATTTGCCGCAAGCAAGTGTGTGTGTCACAGAGGGGAAGTGGCATTTCATTCAGCACCAGTTGAAGCTCCACTTTGCATTTCTTGCCCTCTTCACCTCCATGGGCATTGTAGGGTCATAATACTTTTCTAAATTTCTCTGCAGCCACCTCTTATTAGCATCTTTTTGCCCCAACTACTAGATTTCCCTTCCTTTTCTTCAAAGCTTTCTTATGTTCCACCTATCCAGAGGTATTGATGTTTCAACCCCAATGCCTACATGGCAGTCATTCTTCAGACTGAACCCTTCTTCTAGACTCCCATCCTCTTATTTCCATTCTCAAATCTTCCAGGCCTGTTCCTCAAAAAGTTTGTATAAAAACCTATATAAAATGCATCTCATCTACAACTATCCCCCATCCAAGAAAAGCTGACTTGTGAGCATCCTACCTGTGTATATTCCCTTAAGCATTTGGAGTGTCTGTGAATATTTCATGCCAGCTCAACAGCTAAGCCAGAATTGCAAGCCCAATGAAATATAGATTATGCACTGGCCACAAAATTGACTTCTACTTCATTACAAACATTTTAACAGATACAGATCCCAGACACAGTGCAGAAAGAGTCCTGTTTTGAGACCACTTTAACTGACCTGGCTCAATGCCAAGGAATTCTGGAAACTGTAGTTTCAGGAGACATTTAGCCTTCTCTATCAGAGAGCTCTGGTGCCACAATAAACTACAATTCCCAGGATTCCCTAGCAGTAAGCCAAACTGGATTATTTCTGTAGTGTGCTTTGGACCATACTGGCCAGGGACGCAGGCCCAGCTTAATAGATGGATGAAGCAACTGCCAAGGGAAGTCAGGAAGACTAGAGGCAAAACACAAGACCCATCACGAGGAGGGAAGGGAGCTGCGGGAGGAAAAGGCACAAATTGGAGACAGGAGACATACCACGAGGCCTGGGCAAGAGGAAAGCAGTCTCACCACGAGGGTGAAGTGAAAAGAAAGTGGCACTTTGTTCTGTCCAGCACTTGCAAAACTTTCAGCCCACTCGACAAAGGCACCTTGGGACAAACACCGCATGATCCCAAAGCATCCAGTGAAGGTGGGTGGAAGACTCAGCTCTGACAGTGCCAATAGGGAAGAGAGAAGCTGCCCTTGACTATGAGGACTACAGGCTTGCCTTTTTAGAGAGACGGAGCAAGTGGATGAGTGAGAAACAAATCCCACAAAAGTGCCAAGTTGTTTGCTGTGTGGATTTCTGCTCCATTCATGGGGTCTTGGATTGGCCCTTCATCCTCTTCCAGGCCTCTTTAACATTTCTGTCGTGGGGTCCTGCAACGCTTTTGAAATCCGATAAAACCACTTTTCAAAGGTGGAATCCAAGCTATTGTCTCTGCTTTACACCCAAACCCTGAGGCTGGGGCGGCCACAGGAAGAACAGAACTGTGACTTCATCGACTGGGGATATGGTACTTCTGCTAACACAGCCCAAAATAACCAAGCCAGCCCAACCATCTGCCCCACCTCTGGCTGCCTGGGCAGCAAGAGCATCATATGCCTGGCTCATGACTAGATTACTGCCTTTGATAAGCCCCAGATCTCTCTCCTCATGGCCTGCCCCAAGCCAGACCTTTGCTTAATGTCTCTCCGTTCAGCACAGAGCCAAGCAACAGGGAACCATCCTCCCTGGCAGCCCTGCCAGAGCGATCAGTTCCACTGCAAACCTAATCAGGAGAACAAAGGAGCGACCCGCTGTCTCTTGGGCTTTGGCCAGCCTTGGGAAGGCTTCCCAGGGTAACCTTGCACACAGCAAGGGGGGGGAATGGGGTTTGGGTCAAGTGCCTTGGTGTTGGCTTGATAAAACGACAGGCCTGTTGAGGGTCTATCCACCCAGAAAGGTACACATCTGGGTGCTTCTCCAAGTTAAGACTGGCAGAACATCAAGCTTTGATTAGCTAAGTCCAGTCACAGTGCCAGGACCAGCCTTGATAGAGGAAAAAAGTGCAACATCAAAGGAACTGCAATGCTTCTATGAGCACATAAAGAGTGCAACCGCCTCATAAGGAAGGATCATACAACCTATATTTACATGTTGAGATGGGAGGGGAGAAGCAAGGAATTTGGCTGTTGTGAAGACCAACATTTGACATTGGTTGATGGGTTTCCCTTTTATATTTCTGCCACCTTATGTTCGCCACTAAGAGCACTGGCTGTGGGTTTGTCTTCTGCAACAGTCCCACTGCTACAGAATTCCTGGCCGGTGGAAACTGGCCTGCCCAATCCTGATTCTCTGTACATTCAGGAAAGTGGCTGAGACGTCCTGCTTGGAGCTTGACAAAGGGCTAGCTTTTGAGTGTCTGCAAAGCCAATCAGTCAACAAGGGGGCAAGTACTACATGGAAGAAAAAAAATAAGAGGCCAAAACCCCCAGAGATTTGTGGAAGGAACCAGGTTTTTTCCTTTATTCTAGGTCCAATCCATTTCCAGTCATGACCTTTCTTAGAAGCAATGCATTTGGCTATGGATCAATAAACCATCTGTAAAAGAGAGCCAGTGTGACATAGTGGTTTGACTTGTTGGATATAGTGGTTTGAGTATTGGCCACCTTAGGTCTTGTTTTGGGAGAAAGGTGGAATATATATCCCTTAAATGAATGAATGAATAAATTAATACGACTCTGGAGATCAGAGACTACAAGGATCCTCCATGTTGAGGAGCAGTATACCAAATCTTGGGCAAAAGACAATAGCAGAAACACTCGGCTTCACTGCCCTTTTTGCAGGCTCTCTAGGCAGCCATTATAACAAGTAGGTCACTGGTCAAGACAGCCAGCTGTTCTCATGATGATCTCATCAGAGATCTTCCCATGCAGTACTTCTCAGAGCCCAGGAAAGTTACTTTTTCATATTGCAGCTCCTGCTGGGGAATTCTGGGAGATACGGTGTGTGTGTGTGTGTGTGTGTGTATCTTCCCCGGGTCCAGCCCTTGTCCTTAGCCTTCTTGATCTGACTGGATCCCATCCCATCCCTTTGGCTGCTGTAGAAAATGGTTGCCAAGACATGGGGGCCAGGCTTTTCAGCAATCTGACTGAAACAGGGATGGCCATGGGGAGCCCCTGCTGATGGCAGGCCTGCCTGTACCCATGTGCTGTTCTGGCCATCTGCCTCGAGTTGCCAGAGAACCAGCTGGCACAACAGGTCTGAAATGAGCCCCATCTATTGTGCTCTATGACTCTGGGAAGTGCTAAAAAAAATCAGTCCAGGGTTGCTCCTGACAATAAAGGCCTTGGCATTTTTCATTCATCATGTGCAGAATGCCACAGGCCTTGCAATCTTTATTAGATTCTCCCTGGCAACTCAGTAAAATAGCGCAAGGCTTATTTTACTCAAGGTCTGTAGCTAACTGGAATTCACAAGGTCCATCAACCAAAGGGAAGTATAAAATGGTGGCAGGGAGGTGAGCAGAGCAGCCACATGCAAAATGGTGACTCAGGGGTGGAAGTAATTGCCTGCTATAACCAACCCAGCCAAAAATGAGTCTATATAGACAAGAAGAAATCTACATATGGGCTACTATAAATCAGGGATACCAACAAAAAACTCCCCAAGTGGTCAGTAAAGCCAGACAATGGTAGCCAATTAATACTCCCATGATGAACACAAAGGTAGACAAAAAGATTATTAGAACAAGATCAGCTGCTGCAGATATTTAAAAAGAAGAAATGAAGCGTGCCATTTTTAAACAATCAGAAGCCAAGAATTCCTGGGCATCTAATACAAACTGCCCTGAATTCCGTGAGCAAATCCTGCCCTACCTTCCGTTTGAAACCGCTATCATTTCCATTTTACAGATGAGGAGTGGTTACAAATAACTCTGAGAGCCAAAGGAGTTTCTTACATGCCCCATGAGGACCGATTTAGGGAGATGGGTATGTTTAGCCTGGAGAAGAGAAGGTTAAGACGTTTAAATATAGCCCTGTTTAAATATCTGAAGGGATGTCACAGTGAACATGGAGCAAATTTGTTTTCATAGAATCACAGAGTTGGAAGACACCACAAGGGCCATCCAGTCCAACCCCATTCTGCCATGCAGGAAATCCAAATCAAAGCATCCCCAATAGATGGCCATCCAGCCTCTGCTTAAAGACCTCCAAGGAAGGAGACTCCACGACACTCCGAGGGAGTTTGTTCCACTGTCGAACAGCCCTTACTGTCAGGAAGTTCTTCCTAATGTTGAGGTGGAATCTCTTTTCCTGTAGCTTGCATCCATTGTTCCGGGTCCTGTTCTCTGGAGCAGCAGAAAACAAGCTTGCTCCCTCCTCAATGTGACATCCTTTCAAATATTTAAACAGGGCTATCATATCACCTCTTAACCTTCTCTTCTCCAGGCTAAACATCCCCAGCTCTCTAAGTCGTTCCTCATAGGGCAAGGTTTCCAGACCTTTCACCATTTTAGTTGCCCTCCTTTGGACACGCTCCAGTTTCTCAATGTCCTTTTTTAATTGTGGCGCCCAGAACTGGACACAATATTCCAGGTGGGGCCTGACCAGAGCAGAATACAGTGGCACTATGACTTCTCTTGATCTAGACACTATACTTTTATTGATGCAGCCTAAAATTGTACTGGCCTTTTCAGCTGCCGCATTGCACTGTTGACTCATGTTCAACTTGTGGTCTACTTGGACTCCAAGATCCCTTTCACACGTAGTTTCATTCAGCCAGGTGTCCCCCATAATCCTATATCTGTGCATTTTATTTTTCTGCCCTAAGTGCACTACCTTACAATTCTCCGTGTTGAATTTCATTTTGTTAGTTTTGGCCCAGCTTTCTAGTCTATTCAGATCATTTTGAATGTTGATCCTGTCCTCTGGGGTATTAGCTATTCCTCCTAATTTGGTGTCATCTGCAAATTTGATAAGTATACTCTCAATTCTGTCATCCAGGTCATTGATAAAGATGTTGAATAACACTGGGCCCAGGACAGAGAGTTTTCTGCAGCTCCAGAGAATAGGACCTGGACCAATGGGTTCAAACTACAGGAAAATAGATTCCACCTCAACATTAGGAGGAACACATTCCCATAGAGGGTGGCAGTCTCCTTCTTTGGAGGTTTTTCAACAGAAGCTGGATGGGCATCTGTCGGGGGTGCTTTGATTATGTATTCCTGCATGGCAGAATGGAGTTGGACTAGATGGGCCTTGAGGTCTCTTCCAACTCTGTCATTCTGTGATTCTTTGTGTGAAAGGTGGTCCTGGTCCAGAGAATGCCGACCAAGTGGCTCCAAGGGAAGCTTGTACAGAGGAAGTAATAAAAGCATCTATCCCTTGCTAGGTTTTACTCCAGTGTGTGGTAAATGTGGAATGAAAAGGCATTTGACCAGCACCATACAATGAGTCTGTAGCAGGGGCGAGACCAGTACCAGCACCCCCTTGACCCAAGATCCAAGCAGCTGTTACCACTCCAGTTTGTTGTTCTTGTTGTTAACTGCCTTCAGGTCTACAGCTAAATTAACTGGTACCAATATGTGGGCAGCAAACCCTGTGTTGCTTATGAAGACATAGACTCAGGGGATTGAGTTCTCACCAACCTAGTCTCAACTCTCATACTCCATCCAAATAGGAGGATGCAGAATAGATAAATAGTACTGATTTTAAAAGTGTAAAATCATTTAAAAATGTAATACAGGTTGAGTCTCTCTTATCCAAAATGCTAGAGACCAGAGGTGTTTTGGATTTTGGAGTTTTTTGGATTTTGGAATTTTTTGATAATGTGATATCTTAGAGATGGTTTTTGTTGTTGTTGTGTGCCGTCAAGTCATTTCCGATTTATGGGGACCCATGGGCTTTTTCTGAGCTGGGACCCAGGTCTAAGCATGAAATTCATTTATGTTTCATATACACCTTATACATAGATCCTAAAGGTAATTGTATACACAATATTTTAAATCATTTTGTGCATGAAACAAAGTTTGTGTGCACTGAACCATCAGAAAGCAACTGTGACACCGTTTCAGCCACCCATGTGGACAAATTTGGATTTTGGAATATTTTGGATTTTGGAATTTCAGATAAAGGAGGCTCACTTTGTAAAGATAAAAATGCAGCAAGGACATACCAAGTTATAGAATGCCCTTACAGCCTGTATTGAATTGGTTTATTTTTTAATCAACCACTAACCATTTCCAACCAAACAAAGCACATTAGAGAAATATGGAAACATGCCACATGTACTACTAAAAGACAGATTAGAGTCTTCCTGCATTTCCAAGCTCTAACAGAGCTCCAGAAAAAGGGAATTTGGGGGACATCAGCCAAAGTGCTTCTCTTGTCTGCCCTGATCATGTCACAGGTAAAACTAAGATAACATTCTAGGACAGCTCTCCTTGTGGATTATACAGTGGATTATGAAGCAGAGAAGGGTCTGCTAATGTTAGCCTCCTATTTAAGGCATATTTAAGGGATTTATTGTTTAAGATAAGCTGCTATCCTGATTCTAGTATGGTCAAGGGTGCTGAGTATTAAGAAACATTCTTTAGCTGGAGATCCTACACTGAGGGGAAGGTTGGATCCAATGGCCCATGAGGCACTTCCAATTCTACAGTTCTATGAAACCTAGGTTCCTTTCACACCACACAATTACAGAGCAATGACGACACTCTAACTGCCATGACAACATTGTATGGAATCCTGGGAAGTGATATTTAGGATTTAGAATTCTCAGCAAAAAGAGCTGTAATGCATCTCAAAATGACAAACAGTAGGATTCCACAGTTAAAGTGGAATCACAGCATTATGAACGTGTAGTAGGGAACATCAAGAAAACAAAAATAATGGTCACAAAGAGTCCTCATACCTTGGGTTCAAATATTAAGTGGAACAGTGACCGCAGTCAAGAAATTAGAAGATTAGGATTGGGAAGGACAGCTATGAAAGAACTGGACAAGATCTTCAAGTGTAACAATATAAATCTGAACATCCAAGTGAGGATCATCCAAGCCTTTGTATTCCCCATCACCATGTAAGGATGCAAGAGCTGAAAGAGCCAATAGAAAGAAAATCAACTCCTTTGACATGTGATGCTGGAGAAGAGTCCCGCAGATGGTCAAAGAGACAAACAAATTGGTCTTTGAACAGATCAAGACCAAACTCTCCCTGGAAGCCAGGATGACTAAATTAACTATCGTACTTTGGCCACGTCATGAGAAGGCCTGATTCATTTAAGATAGGAAGGCCATATGCCAGATAGACTCCAACAAAGAGGCAACAGGCCTGAGCCTATAAGACCTAAGCAGAGCAGGGGAGGACAGGGGGTCTTGGACATATCTCATCCACAGGGTTGCCATGAGTAGTGCTCGACGTGAGGGCAGTTTAATCACAACAAGTGTGGAACCCTAGATTCACCTTTTGCTGCTCAAAACAAGAAAACACTTACTGATGCCTAGAAACCCATTATGACTTCTGAAATTCAAATCCCTAAGAAAACAGAAGTGACCTATCTTTGAGAGCTGATGTGAGGTTTAATTACAATCAAGAACCATTCAGTAGCTCATTGGTCCTGATTTAAGAGGCACATTCTGTACAACCTTGTTTTTCTATAGCTCTAAATGAGTATCCCACAGTTTTGCTATAGGAGCCAGTCTTGCTATGGGACATTCCTTCTCCATGTGTCCCTTCCTTTGCTGATGTTACAGGACTTGTGAGAACAGACCACTTGTGTGGGCAGTTGTCTCTACAGAACATCTGCACCAGACAACATTTCAGCAAACTGGAATAGTGTGGAGTGGCAAAATTTTTAGGGAGACATCCCATTGCTCTGAATGGAGCAACACTCTTCTGACATTACTCTGCAACTGCTCACCCCAACCCTATCTCACAAGCTCAAACACATATGTAGTTGATGGGGACATTTCAACCATATAAAAGCTTCCTACAAGCACCAGCTGCCTTTCTAAGCTACAGCTGGAGTCACAGGGCTCAAAACTGACCCCCTTTGGAGGAAAGTGAGAACCCTCTCCAATTGCTTGACCACCAGCCCCAATGCTGAGGCAGCCAGTTGTTTCCAGCATTGGGACTGTTTCAAAGCACAGAAAGCACACCATGATCTTTGTGGGCTATGAGACAGACAGGGTGGCACATTTGCAGTGTCCATGCTGGAATAGGAGGAATCAGGATGTCAAAGATGCTCACATTTCAGACAGGCAGGAGGCCTGAGCCCTTGCAGAACACAGAGGCTAAAAGATGGAGAGCTTCTGGTTGAGAAACCCATTATATTTGAAAGCAAAATTAGGCACTAAAATCTAGCCATTTATCTTCTGCAGCCGAGTCTGACACTGAAGCCAGACTTTTAGGCAGACATGGGTATGCATCTAAAAACAACACACGCACACCTCTTGCTCTCCCATTCATCTAGATACAGGACTGCTGTGATGTTGCATCACTGCATTACATGTTTCCATACCAGCAGCATTCAGTGTGGGAGAGCAGGGGCAAAGAAACCCTGGGGTATCAGGGATCACAGACAAGAAAGGCTAAGATGCTGGTCTACTTTTCTGGTAGCACTCCTGAGCCTTCCACAAATGCAGAAATGACTAATTGAAGAGGGAGAATGAGGTGGGGAATAAATGCCAGACCCCAGACCTAATATTTTCCAGGCACTGACTTGTTGATTGGTATGAGATGTTTTGCTGTGTTGTGAGGACATACAATTGTTGTTATGTGTCTTGAGGTTGATTCTGACTTACAGTAACCCTAGCCTAGGCTTTTCTTGGGCAGATTTCTTCATAGGAATTTACCACTGCCTTTCTCTAAAAGGCTAAGAGTGTGTGACCTGCCACCCAGTGGGTTTTCATGCCACAGCCTGTTCATACCCTGGTTTCAAAAAGCCCTACACCAACACTAAAACCACTACACGGAACTACTGCGTCCTTTCAAAGAGCATATTTTTGAAAACCCAAGAAGAGCAAGATGAAGCCATCATATAGCAAAGAAGAAGAACATGGAACAGCCATGCTGGATCCAAGGACAGAAGACTATTTTGTCCACCATTTTGACCGAGCACAGTGGCCAGCCAGTGGTCTAAGAGGCCAGTCCATGAGCAGAACAGATACCTTTCACTGTGTATCCTCACTACTATATTCATAGGTACACTGCATCTTATTCGAGAGGACGCAGGAATGCACCCATCATGACTACTAGCCATAGAACCCTTTATTGTATGCATGTCTCTAGGTGGTCTACGCTGGTAGCCTTTCTTTCCATCTTCTGGTAGCAAACAACCCAGTTTTTTGCTATGCATTATGTAGAGAACTCTTACCCTTTTTCATTGTGAAACCTTAAACCATGTCAGTTTTGTAGATTCGACATGGCTGTTCATACATGTTCTCTTCTTTGCTATATGATGGCTTTCACTTTGCTCTTCTTGGGTTTTCAAAACATAATGGCTCTTTGAAAGGAATGCAGTATGTCCAGCATAGTGTAGTGGTTTTAATGTTGGTGTAGGGCTTTTTGAAACCAGGGTTTGAGCAGGCTGTGGCATGAAATCTAGCAGGATTGCAAAATCCACCATTGTAACCCGCCTTGATCTCTGGAAAGGCGGGCTAGAAATAAAGCTTTTATTATTATTATTTAATACACAGAGAGATAAAAAAGCTTCCTATCCACTGTGGCCACACTGGGTGCTATTACAACGTGCCCTTCGTATCCACAGGGGTTTGGTTCCAGGACACACACACACACACACACACACCCACACACACACACCCACCCCTGTGGATACCAAAATTCATGGATGCTCAGGATTTTGGGAATTGCTTGAGTCTCTTAATAATTTCAGTTGTCCTGTTCTGCAATTTTTGCCAGCTCTAGATTATCCATTTCCAGGTCTGAGGGTTAAAAATGTGCACAGCACTCTCCTCATGACCATATTGTAGATTTGTATAAAGGCTTTATGATTCAGTTTTAGCTTTATTCGTTATTCCTTTCCCAGTGACCTCCAACATGGAATTGGCCTTCATCACCCATAATCTGGATTGACCTTTTCATATAGCAATCCTCCACATTTGCTGGTTAATGGCAGCCAGCTCAGGTTGCCATCCACTTATGTATAAAATTAGGTTTTTTTTTTTTGGTCTTAATATGCATCACTTGATACTTGCTTACAATCAATGGCATTTCAATGCCTTTAGAAACATTCTCTGATCATTTTTTCTTTAAGTACCTTAACCAAACAAACTTAAGTCCTCAACAAATCTAGCAATCTCTTTGCTCAACCCAAATGCCAGATCATTTATGAACAAGTTAATAAGCACTTATCAACTGTTTCCGTCTCTCCATGACACTCTAATTCTTCTCTCTACTTTCTGATCTATAATTTCCTGCCTACAAAAGGGCCTCTCCACTTATCCCATGTCAAAAGCCTTTTGAAAGTCCAAATAAACAAATGGATCTTTCCTGTTCCTGTGTCTGTTGACATACTAAAAGGAGTTTGAAACAGGGCACAACTCATAGAAGTCATGTTGATCTTCTTGAGCAAAACTTATAGAATCATAGAATCATAGAGCTGGAAGAGACCGCATGGGCCATCCAGTCCAACCCCAATCTGCCATGCAGGAAATCCAAATCAAAGCATCCCCAACAGATGGCCATCTAGCCGCTGCTTAAAGACCTCCAACGAAGGAGACTCCACTACACTCCGAGGAAGGAGTGTGTTCCACTGTCGAACAGCCCTTACTGTAAGGAAGTTCCTCCTAATGTTGAGGTGAAATCTCTTTTCCTGCAGCTTGGATCCATTGTTCTGGGTCCTGTTCTCTGGAGCAGCAGAAAACAAGTTTGTTCCCTCCTCGATGTGACATCCCTTCAAATAAAAGGGCTATCATATCACCTCTTAATCTTCTTTTCTCCAAGCTAAACATCCCCAGCTCCCTAAGTCGTTCCTGATAAGGCATGGCTTCCAGACCCTTCACCATTTTAGTTGCTCTCCTTTGGATATGCTCCAGTTTCTCCACATCCTTTTTAAATTGTGGTACCCAGAACTGGACACAATATTACAGGTGGGGCCTGACCAGAGCAGAATACAGTGGCACTATGACTTCTCTTGATCTAGACACTATACTTTTATTGATGCAGCCTAAAATTGCATTGGCCTTTTTAGGTGCCGCATTGTACTATTGACTCATGTTCAACTTGTGGTTTACTCGGACTCCTAGATCCCTTTCACATGCTGTCTCATTCAGCCATGTGTCCCCCATCCTATATCTGTGCATTTTATTTTTCTGCCCTAAGTGCAGTACCTTACATTTCTCCGTGTTGAATTTCATTTTGTTAGCTTTGGCCCAGCTTTCAAGTCTATTTAGGTCATTTTGAATGTTGATCCTGTCCTCTGGAGTATTAGCTATTCCTCCTAATTTGGTGCCATCTGCAAATTTGATAAGTATGCTCCCAATTCTGTCATCCAGGTCATTGATAAAGATGTTGAATAGCCCTGGGCCCAGGACAGAGCCCCACTGGACACCCCACTGGTCACTTCTCTCCAGGATGAAAAGGAGCCATTGTTGAGCACCCTTTGGGTTCGGCCAGTCAACAAGTTACAAATCCATGTAACAGTCACTTTCTTTAGCCTACATTTTACAAACTTGGGCCTGTTACAGACTGCCAAAATAAAGCTGCTTCGGGTCTCTTTGGAGGTATGCTATTTAAATGATACATGCATCCTAAGAATCCGGAAGCTGCACCAAAGCTGCCCTCCAGTGCTTAGGAATGGAGTGTGGCTTTGGCATGACCTTCGGACTCTTAGGAGCCATGCATCATTTAAACAGCATACCTCCAAAGAGACCCGAAGCAGCTTTATTTTGGCAGTCTGTAACAGGCCTTGGTCTTCTATATGCTTCATACTTGCATCTTTAAAAACTGGCAAATAGTATGCTGGTTACTCTTCAGTCCCCTTTGTATAGAAGGCAATTCTGGGTCAAGTTACATATTTTAGATAGAAGGTGACCAATGTCATATTTGAGTTTTTTGAAGAACTCTCAACCTGATAACATTTGTACCTAGTGATTTTCATTTTTAATGTGTTGTTAAGGTCTACAACCTCTTATTTCATTATCTTAATTTGCCTTGGTGCCACAGATTTCCTACTAGAAAATATCACTTCAGGTATCTGCCCTACATTTTCTGCAGTAGAAAGAGATGCAAATAATTTATTTAGCTTCTCTGCAACTTCATCCTCCTTTACTACTTTAAAATAAAAAAATAAAAATAAACTTCTCTTCGTCAAAGGGCCTTTCAAGCTGGTTTTCTACCTCTGATGCATTTAAAGTCGTAACTGCTAATCTTAAAATTACTAGCAATATGTTAATCAAATACTTTTTTGCAGCCCATATTGCATGCAAAATGATTTTGTTTCATTTTTGTTCTTCTCAGTTGGGTGACACTTCTAATTTTGGAAGGAATCCTTTTGGCACTCCTTGTAAGCCATGCTTGGTGATCGTCTGGACTTTGTGGTTGCATTCTGGCCCAGGGTATGCAGTCTAGCTGAGCTCCTATTATTGTGGCTTTAAAGTTATTCACAAGCATTCTGGAGAAACCTGACCCTCTTGACTTTCTCTTTCAACTTCCTTTTTTATAAATCCCCTAATTACAGAAGCACTTCCACTACTGAAATGAAATGTTTGACTTTATTGGCAGCTCTCCATTCACATCACAATGATGTAAGCTATCTTGGAGGTCCTGGCTGGCAACTTAAATTTAGTTGCCAAGATCCTGACTATGGATTCAAACATTATTGATGCTGATGACTACCATAATCATGGTATCCACTGCAGCACTATCTCTCAGGCCATCTAGATGAAGTACAACGTCTACAGTCTTCATGCCAGGAAGGAAATAAACTATGCAGTCAATACATTTTTCACAAACCCAGCTGTCGATGACTGCAGTGATCTCCTACAATGAGTCCCACCCGCCCTTTGACGAAGAAGACATCTGTTCATCCCACAACCTGATAGGTTGAGGGATTTTAACCCTTCTTCAGACTGACATCTTTCTTCCCTGAGACACACAATTTTGTGAAAGTACCCAAACTACCTGCCTGGGAATGAATGAAATGCCATTATTGGATATGTGACAGTCTCATATCCAATAATTCAGGTTTTCTTCAGATTGGCTATCCTGGACTCAAGAGAATAAATTTCTTTTCCAAGAGACAAGAAATCAGTGCACCAAACAGACACATACAACTTCTTGTCTGGTGAGGAGATAACTGTGTGTGTGGCACTGGGTGCAAAACACTGGAGAGCCTCCACATCACTGATACTATCTACCTTCACAGCAGCTTTTCTTTAGTGCCTTCATTCACTGGGGGGGGGGGGGGTCACATTATTTACTAGCAGAAGTAGGGGGTGGAGTGCAGACTGCCCTGGCTTCCTTGCTCTGTTTCTAAGCTCCTTTGTCTGCTTAATGTCTTATTAGCCCCAAAGCCTTCTCAGAGAGGCCCAGATGCTGGGTCAGCTGGATTCCTTCTTGCATTAAAAGAGGTGGCCTCTCACTTAAACCTGTTTTAAGATTTGGACCTCTCTGCAAGGCTCCCAGGTAAAAGCTGATTCCCTCTAGGTCAAGGGTGGGCAAGTTGCACCCCAAGGACTGCATGCCACCCCTTGGCCTGACTCTTCTGGCTCCTGAAGTCATCACCAATCCTGGAAACCACCAAAATTGATTTTTAGTTAAAGAATGGGATGACTTTTGGGGACTCCGTGATCCAAATTACACAGAAATCTTCCAAATGTGAGAAAATAAGCAAAATTCCTCCCAGTCTACACAAGCACCCCAGAACGCCATACCACTCCATATGCCTCTATTTTCCTCTGCATTGCCTCTGAAAATGGGGACAAGACCACCTGCAGTGAATATTTCAGGCCTGCAATGAAGACATCAAATTTAAGATTTGAAGCTGAGCTGGGGAAAAATGAATTTCAGGTTTTCCCTGGGAAGAGAGATGGATATCTATCTGCACAGGCACCTCTCTTATTCGATTATTAATATGGGCCATAACCCACCTTCTCAGATTAGCTCTCCTCAGATCACTTGAGGATCCATTCTTTCCATGTATATTCTTGGGTTATGAATCCATTTTTTCAATGCCCCTTACCCAGCTAAGCCTATCGATCAGTTGTTGGAAATGGTTCATGCTACCTTACTTGTAGCAAGGAAAAGAAAATATGCTCATGGATCTTGTGGGCTGCAAATATGTGTGATGGGAAGTATAGTTCAGAATTGCCAGCCTGTGGAATGGATGCAGCCTGCCATTGATCATCATATGGAGCCCCATCTAAGGACAGCTTTGATATAATGCTTGGGTTATTGCAGAGAACTAAGGTGGAACGTTTTCTGATGCTATCTTTTTCCATGGAAAATGTTCCCCATGTGCATCCCTGCGTGATGTTCGAGCGGAGGTCTAGGACTCTGGAGATTGGGGTTCCATTTCTCACTTGGGGCCACTGGGCCACTTTGGGGAGTCACACCCTCTCAGCCCTAGAAAACCCCATGATAGAGTCACCATGGGTCAGAAATAACTTGAAGGTACATGACAACAACACCTACATTTATCCACATTTGTCTGGGTTCTCATACTGCAATAACCCTTCAGTAAAATAAAATAAAATAAAATTGTTGTACTGAATCAGATTTTTCTAAACTTGAAATGGAACTGATAAATAGTACAGTGAGTGTGTGAGAGAAGCTGAAGATATAACAGCTTTCCCACAGCAAAAGAAAGGTAAACTGTTGAGTAACATACATCAAGTGCATATGTATGTGTCTTCAAGTCGCCTGTGGACTTATGGTAACCCCATGAAATTCACTGGGCTTTCTTAGGCAAGGAATACTCAGAGGTGGTTTGCCACTTCTCTCCTTTGAAATTCGGCCTACAGCCCCTGGTATTCATTGACAGTCCCCCACCCAAGTACTGGCACCTTCAGGTATTTATATCAGGTACAATTCTCTAAGTATCTGTCCACCTCATTTCCCTCAAATAATCTGTGTTATTTCAGGAACAGTCATTTTTTGTTTTATACAGTATATATGGGTAAGTATATGTTTTGTCTTTACATCATTGCAAAGGTTCAATATAATAATTTCCACACAGACTATTTGAATATAACGTTTAAATGAAACTAAGGCTGTATCCGTACTGCAGAAATAATCTTAGGTTGGCACCACTTTAACTGCCTTGGCTCAGTGTTACAGAATCCTGGGCTTTGTAGTTTGTTTTTGCACCAGATCTTCCTGAGGATGGAAACTTCCGGAAGCTCAGACTGGGTGGTGTGGCTAGTCTGATCCACACCTCCAAAGCCAGGTCAACATTCTTTGATAGGAAAAAAATTGTTTCCCCATCCATGATGTATTTCCTGATATCAACCAAATATTTGATTCCTTAGGGCCAAATCCTTTAAGTGTAGCAGATGTAGATTGTAGCTTGCTGAATTCACTATGAAGCTGTACAGAAATGTAGATGCTAATGCTATGGTAAGCAACATTCAACCCCTCAAGAACTTAACTGTATCACAACACACTGCTCAGAAAAGACTGTCAGAGATTTCTCTCCAGCATCACTTTTTAGGGCTCACAAGGTAGACTCTGTGGCTATTATTAGAGGAATTGTGAAACTTCCTCTGAACTCAAAACGTACATTTCTTATGAAAGGCTGGGCAGATGCCAAAGGCTGATGTAATTCCAGATATACACCTACTATATACATGCTAAAGAAAAGAGTGGAAAGAGGAATGGCTTATATGTACATGATTAAAGCCCTAATCTGTACATTTTTGGAAGCGGGCTTTCTAAACTGCCATGAATAAATGGTGTCTAAAGAAACTAAACAGTTAAGACAATACGAAAAGCAAAATAAACTGGCAATATCCTAACATGAATGAGAACCAGTGTCTTTGGATGTAAAAATGAAGGGATTTTTTAAAAACAAAACTCTCTCTCTCTCTCTCATATATATATATATAGAGAGAGAGAGAGTGAGTCCCTGTTTCTCCCTCACATCAGCTGACATCATAATGCACGAGACAGGCCTCTACAACTCTGGAAGGAAAGGAATTCCATTTTCCCAAAGAGGACGGTTATTACCCAATTAAGCAAGAAACTGCTGTGCTGAAATCTTGAAAAAGGTGATTCAGAGTTGATACTGCATGCATTATCGCAGAAGGATGACCCACCAAGCGCTGAACTCATCCCCAGTGATGCTATGTTATTCTTCTTGTAGCATCACATTTTCCTGATATCAACCAAATGCTCATTAGGAATAATGGGGATAACAGAACTAAGAAACCATATGAAACTGACCTACATAACCTTACTGGTTGCAACCATTAAAATAGTGTTGGGACTGTGCTGTCATTGGAAACTGCAGTATTCATTCTATCTTTAAAAACAAAAGAGAGAAGGTGTAGTTTAATGGGCAGGGGAGGGGGGAACTGCAAGTTGCTTTCATTTGATTAGGTTCATCTTAGAAACAGTAGCTGTACTTTACAAATCCCTATTTGTCTGCACAGCATATAGACAGACTAACATGGCATTAATACAGTCCAGATGTATGTGAGTTGGCAAAAGAATAATGGATTTGCCTACTCTGACCCATGTCAACAAATTTAAACATTACAGAAAAAATGACAAAACCGCACGCACACACGCTTAGGTAGATCAAAGAGCCAGCCACAGGATGAGTTTTTGGATCATCTGCCAGTTTTACTGGGGCAGATTTTCAAAGCAGGCTCTAGGCAAAGTAATGGATGTGCCTCTAGTCTACTTGTTTCTATGAGGCTGCTTTTGAAGTGCAAGGAGGTTTCTATAGGGGCCTGCCTTGTAACCAGAGGGAAAGACAGCTGGGGAGCAAAAGCTCACCCCTACTTTTAAAGGAAGAAAGCAGTCTGCAAAACTGGGTTAGGGTGGAAAATTCTCTCTTGGTCAGCTTTCTATTGCAAACCATAGAAGAATTCACGGGTTACTAATGCTCACCCAGTCCTTTAAAATGATCAATTACCAAGCCCATAAAGCTTGTTTCTGGGCATGAGCCAGGTGAATATCACTGGCAGCTGTCCCAAATCTCAAATGTCATTAAACAGCCTTCTTGCAGCACCTGAAGAGGGCAGAGTTGCCTCTGAAGGGAGCATCCAGCCCTGGTAAAATCTGTGCTGCCAGTCCAGCCAAAATAGACATGTCGCCCACATTATGGCCCAGTGTTTTATAGCATACCCTCCTGTGACACACATATGCTCCAAGAAGCATTTTTAAATACCTCCAGAAGTTTTAAAATTGGAGTATGCAATTTCACTGAAGAGGAGAAGAAGGAGAAAGACACTGTTAATTTGAGGGGAAAGGATCAAAATATTTGCAACAGCTTGGTTATTTAAAAATATTAATTACTAAAATTTTGGCTCCAAGTATAGTTCACAAAATGGATATGCCAGGCAATAGAAATGAAATTCTCTTTGGTTTTCAAGGAAAATGCTTGAGAGAAGCAAATCTCTCTGTGCATTTGATAAAGGAGGCTGTCCCTGTGACAGCTGGTCCTGCCACAATAAACTCGTGTGTTTCCCACAATGCTGCGGCAAAAATTGCCTTTTAATCACCACAGATGGATCCAGCTACTCTTCTAGCTGATATCCAGCCCCTTGTTGTAAGAAACAGATTTCCGAAGGACGTTTGTTTTCTGTTTCTTATAACTAGGCTTGGAAGACAGAAAAACAATGACCTACCCACCTCCTGCTCCTGGGGTCTGCTCCCTACAATCCTCCTCTTGCCCGGACATGACTGTCTCTGCTTCCAAAAGGAAAGAGTGACCCTTGATTCTCTTGAGACCAATAGCAGATTGTCTGTAGGAGAGAGGGAGGAGGTGGCACAAGACTTAGGAAAGCCCTTCCTTTATGGAGCTGCCCCTTCTAACAAAGCCCTTTTGTTCTCAGAACTCATTCCACCTGCTCCACAGACACTCCAAGCAGTCTTTGCTTCCTTGATCTAGAAGGGAGACTAAAAGAAGAATTACTTTAAGGATTGGGAGGCCCTGAGATTGATGACTTTGGAACACAGTGGGTCATCACAAGGACTGATCTCAAGACATTAAGAGGTATTCTTGACTGTTAGACACATTCAACCACCAAACAGACCCCATTGCAGGGTGCTGGACTTCTTGGAGTGTTTTAAATAGAAGTTGCATGACTATCTTTCAGAAGTGTCTAAATTGTGTATTCCCACATGGCAGGTAAGTGGAGTTGATGGCCTTTTGCTCCCTTCGGATTCTATGGCCACCATTTTCCCCAGGCTGCCACAGCAAGGTTTCCAGCCTGTATGCAAAAGCCTCTGGAACTGATCTAAGTTGGCTCTCCTACCTTAGATGATGTTCCTCCAAGGAACAGTCCAAACTCCTGGTTGCTTGAAGCAAACTACACACGTGTTCACCAGCCCTGCTACCATTCTTGGGGAAGAAGAAACATAGGCGGGGTACAGACCGCCGCCGCTCCATACGGCGCGGCTTCCCCTGCGGACTGAAAAAGAAGCTCCAAAATGGAGCTTCTTTTTCCGTCGCGTTTGCGACGTAGCGAGGCGCCAGGGGCGCACTCGCTACGTCACAAGCGACGCGACGCGTACGGACGCTCAGCGTCCGATACGCAAAGATGGCGCCGGCCATGTAGAAGGGCCGGCGCCATCTTGTACGGACGGAGTCCGTACTAGGCCCAGGGGCGTCTATAAGAGACGCCCCTTTTTTAAAATGGGACGTCCTCCGGACGTCCCAAAGGGCAATATAGAAAGCCCCACAGAAAGAGACACTCTCTCCATCAGATAAAGAACTCAACTGTTGCTTATATGGACCCCACCTCACAATAGTTTTGTCCCATTAGTAAACCCAAACGGACAGGGGAGAAGACTTGGGAAATGTAAGGGAGATAAAGGAGACTTCAGCAAGGATGTTAATAATAGTCTCTCGGTGGTCTCTCGTTTATAAGGTCATATAAATTGAAGCTGATGATGACAATAAGTAGCAGCAACAGCAGAGACCATTGAAAAAGGATACAAATAAAGGAATCATAGAATCATAAAGTTGAAAGAAACCCCAAGGGCCATCCTGTCCGACCTCCTGCCATGCAGGAAATCACAATCAAAGCAACCTCAACAGATGGCCATCCAGCTTCTGTTTAAAGACTCCTACTGTTGAGCTGGAATCTCTTTTCCTGTAGCTTGCATCCATTGTTCTGTGTTCTAGTCTCTGGAGCAGCAGAAAACAAGCTTGCTCCATCCTCAATGTGACAGGGCTATCATATCACCTCTTAACTATCTCATTTCCAGGCTTAACATGCCCAGATTCCTAAGTCTTTCCTCATAAGGCATGGTTTCCAGACCTTTCACCATTTTGATGGCCGTCCTTTGGACACGCTCCAGTTTGTCAACATCCTTTTTGAATTGTGATGCCCAGAACTAGACACAGTATTATAAGTGAGGCTTGACCAAAGCAGAGTAGAGTTATTTCCCTGTTACTTCCCTTGATTTAGACACTATACTTCTATTGATTCAGCCTAAAATAGCATTAGCCTTGTGAGCTGCCACATCACATTGTTGACTCATGTTCAACTACTAGTACTCCTAGATCCCTTTCACGTGTAGTCTCCTTAAGACATGTATCCCCCATCCTATATCTATGCATTTCATTTTTTCTACCTAAGTGCAGTATCTTACATTTCTACCTGTTGACATACCTACCAACTGCAGTCACCTGCTTGACAGCCTGAAACATTAACCATGCAATGGGTGTATGTATTTATTTTAATTATGTACACCCTCCTCCCACAGGGCTGTATATTTAAAAGAAACAATACCTGCAGCAGGAAGAAAGCCCTCATGTGAAGAGATTTTCAGCACACAATGAACTACAAGGAGTCTTAAATGAACCATTTGGACACAGATGTGTAAACACTCAGATGTAATGGGGGAGCCTGATGTGTAGTGTGCATGGCTAAAAGGCATAATGGAGCATAGAGAGTAGTAGTTCCAGTGACCAAAAATACTGAATGGCCTTTGCAGAGGCATCCTGACCATAGTGGAAAACAGCTGAAGCCTTTGAGGACGAGAGGCGGGAGCCTAGTAAAAAGGGAGTGTATATATGTTTTGGGGCATTAGCATCGTCCTCTCTCCTAGCATGAAATTATTAGCCAAGCATGGAAAAACTAGCCAAGTGCCACACTTTTTCTGTAGTTCTGTCCAGCTCCTAGCACATTACTGGCACAAAATAAATGTCAAAAACTTGTAACAGCTTGAGAGGAAGGAGGGAAGGTTGGAATCAAATGCAGAATGCTTAAAGGCACAAAGAAATGCTGGGTAGAAGCCAGCCAGCTTGGCTCTACACGTTTCTGATTCTAGATTTCAGATGGTATCTGGCTCGCAGACATCAAATTCCAAGAAAGTCCTCTTTCTAAGAAAAAAAGTACTTGCTGAACAGAAGATAAACTTCTCTTACCAGAAGAGGAGAGCTATCAGGAGCTGCAAGCTTTCGGGAGCGGCCATACAAATGACAAGCCTGTTTCAACTGCGTAGAAGACAACATGTGAAGAACAGGCAAGGGCTGCTACCTCTTATGTCCACCCACAAACTTCCTAATTCTATCTTCTATGAGCTTGGGGAGGAGAAGGTGGCACATCTCTTACAGTGGGCCCTTGGTATCTGCTGGGGTTTGGTTGAACGCACAAATACCCTGCTATGGATACGAAAATCCATAGATGCTCAAGTTCCATTAAATACAATGGCATAGTAAAATGGTGCCCCTTACATAAAATGCAACAAAGAGGTGACAAGCTCCTCATGCTGGTTTGCTGCTTGTCTCCTCTCTTTGTTTGCTGCTTGGCTACGTGTTTTCAGTTCCTTACCTATACTTTATATAAAATGGCAAAATCAGGTTTGTTTTTCTGCATTATTTTTAAAAAGTATTTTCAAGCTGTGGATGGTTGAATCCATGGATATGGAGGGTCAACTGTACAATGCATTTCTCTTCTTGCATCATCAGTGCCTTTCCAGATCTGTGGTGATTTTCTTTCCCTTATGTCCACATTGAGCAACACCACATATACTGTGCATGTGAAACAGTGTAGACCTACGTGCCAGTCTTTCTGGAAAGTCACTCTGACTGCCTTTATGTGCAACAGCAAACTGGACCTCTGTAAAACATTTGGCTTATTAGGGATGAGGCAGCATGCTGCTGCACACTGCCTGATGGCTCTTGTTGCAAGGGAAAGCAGCTGAACAAACCATGGACCTTCTGTTCATGGGTTTTTTTTACCACTGTGTCCACACCAAGCAATCTCGCTTGTTTTCCCTATCCCTCACTCTAAGTCACAGAGAAAACCCATGACTTGCTCTAGGTTTATCTATCTGGCTTGTCTGGGGGTGGGGAGACAAGCCAGATGGCTAGGTTTGGATGACACAATGAACAAAGCATGAATGAAAGGTCTACGTCTGGTTCGGCCACACTCTTCTTGTAATGACAGCAAAAGGGGAGTGTACACCAGCACACTGGTTCATCGCAAGAAAGATGAAATCCTCCAGAATTTAACCTGGACTGACAAGAACTGACTTACAAAGTGAGAGTGCATCATCTACTGTTATTCCAGAAAGTACCATGCATACTGACATTGCTAAATATAACAATAATGGAACACTGCCAAACCCTAAACTAGGCAGAAGCTGCAAAAAGACACACATTGCCATTTTGCAATTGCAATGGGATAACAGTAACAGTGCAATCCATGTAAATTTTTATAGTGAAGAATTGAAGCAAAGAATCCAGCACTGCTTCGAAACCATGCCATATACTGCACAGGTAAACACTGGGATGGTGCTACAACCCAACAGAGGTACTGGCTGCTCAGGAGGAAGATTCAGAGTGCTTGAAAGTGTGCTATGTAGGAATCCACCATGTCCAGAAGCAAATTACCCTGTCATCTCAAGTGTCTCCTAACCAATGAAGCTGAAAGGGGACTGACTATTGGTGAAAATCAGCCTTGTTCTAAGTCCCTAAAAGTCACTAGCATGAAAAATTACCCACCTGTTCTTTTTCACAAAAAGTGACCAGTTTATGAATAAAAAAACATGTGAGTCTTTTTTTAAAAAGCAGGCTAAGAAAAGAACACACAGTTTGTCATTTTCCAGTCTGTTTTGTTTTTTCACTGGACACAGATGGCAGGAAGCACTTCTGCAATGGCCAGTAGGGAATCTGGGTGGGCTGCTGAAGGAGGAATGGAACAGCCTGTCTCTTACTCCTGGATAGAACTGCATTCACTCACCTGATGAGAATCTTGGTTGGCAGTGGTTAAATACAGATCTTCTGTAAAGAGATAGGTAAAGATTCTTGCCTCATGAGCCTTTTTGCAGTTGAGCTACCCCTTGTTCAGGTCAGAAGAGGTTTCCTGGGGAGGAGGGCCACATACCTGAAAAGACTGCTTAATGGAACACTCATCCTTGAGTAGCTTTACCTTTTTGTTCTAGGATTTCTGAAGCATTGGTAAGAAGTGCTTAAAAGCTTTTTAAAAAATAGCAATAATGCAGATATCCACAGTTGCTGTTTAGTTTCAAGGCACAAAAGTACACTTGCACTACACGAACCAAACACACTGAGAGAAAATATCGCTTGGATGGCCACTGTTGGGTTTGTTGGGGTTTTCTGTTGTTTTTATTACCTTGTATTGTATAAACCTTGCTGTTACCTGCCTCGATCCCCAAAACAGAAGGGGCGGGATATTGATGATGATGATGATGATGATGATGATAATAATAATAATAATAATAATAGAATGCTAAACAGAAACCTGATCCAGAAAGCCACACCAAACAGTACAATGGTATTAAACTATGGGAGTGGAGGCACTTAAGCTTCTCCCTTGCATCAATGAAAGCATCCAAACATATTCTGAAAATGAATCACGTGGAACGGAGTAGGAGAGTTTTAACCACACAATGCCATCCCAGTATCACTGTTATGAAGCCCTGGAGCCTAGAAGTACCCCCATGTCAGCTCTGGCTCTTAGACCCAAAACCTGTCTGGACACGTCCAGATGCTTTCAACCTCTCCTTCTTCTAAGAGGAAATGTTTGGAATTCCAGAGTTACTCAAACGATGACTTGCAGTAGCAACCGCCTGTATCGTTGCAAATACAGAAGGGTGATGAGGCCACGTGTCAGTTTACACGCTCACTGCAAAGGCACAGGATGTTCTGCAACTCAAGCAGGTTCCCATGACTGCGTCTCTCACTTCAGGGCAGACAGCCACAAGGTTTCTGGCACAACACAGGGTTTGCAGAATTACCTGAGAGCTGAAGAATTGAGGCTTGCCATTCTCAGGCAGTATTGCAGCAGAAGCATAAGATGTCAGGAGGCTGTCTCAAGTTTCTTGGATGAAAGGCAGGATCCAAGCGTCTTTAAATGAATAAAAGAGCTGCATAGGTTGGCATCACTCACAAGCGCACACCCCCTACTTCCTCTTCTTCCTGCTCTACTCCTTTTAATCTTACATGATGGTCATAACCTATAAAACACTATACAGCTTAGGTTCAGATTCTCTGAAATATCTTACCCCACCATACAGACCTTCAAGATTCCTAAGATCTTCAGGGGAAGGCTTTCTCTCAGTCCTGCCAAAATCACAGTCTCACTTGGTGAGGACATGATCGATCGTTTGATCAATTGAGATAGAGACACCCTTCTCAGTGACTGCTCCCACCTCTTGGAACTCCCTTCTGCGGGAGCCTAGGCTGGCCCTCTACCTTGCTTTTGCTGACAGCAAAATACATTTTTGTTTAAGCAGTCTTTTAACAGTTAAGCAGGAAAGGTTTTTATTTATTTGTATGCAAAGGGATCGACTAGCACTTTGAGACTAACTGAAGTAAGTTGTAGCATGAATGTTCATAGACTTGAGACTACTTCCTCAGAGGCATGACAGAGATGGGAGCTAGTGCAACGAAAGCTATTGGAGGTAGAACACCTTGGGTGTCATGGCACCCCAAACCTCTGCCCTAACAGTCTGCGGAGGCCTGCAATGGCAAAGAACAGGTGCCTGGTATAGGGAAGCAGCTCTATGATTGTGCAGGGCGGGTGTATGCAGCAGAAACAAAGGGCCCTCCTCCAAAGAAGGCAGTGTTGGCTGTTGAGAGGAAGAGGGACAGACCAACGCTGCTGGAAGGGGCAGAACAGAGCTCAAAAGCAAACAGCAAAGGCCTTTCACACATAACTGCCCTCTGCTGAAGGAGACAACAGGCAACAAAAGTGCCACACCTGAGCTAGTCATGACAAACAGCACCCCTGGCTTAGCCCCAGCCAGCTCACAGGGAAGAGGCAACGGCCCAAGACGTCAAAGAACTTTCTGCAGGCTCCCTTCTCCACAAAGATCAAGCACATGACTGCCACCCCCAAAGTAACCAGTGCCCATGAACCCTGTGGCAACGCAGGACTGACCACAGCTGCTTTGCAACAGGATGCACAAAAAGAGTTCCATGTTGGTGCAGAATCTTATGCTACCCTGCATTGCCATGAGGGATATCAAAAAGCCTTTGTAACCATCCACAACTATAGAGGAATGGTGAAAACTATCTTAAAGACCTTCACAAATACAGAAAAATAATCTCGGTTTTAATATCCACTTTGTGTTAAAACTGCATGCAAATCTTCCTTCCATGACACCTGCCTGGGGTGATTCCTCTTCAGTTTCTCTGGTCCCCAACCACAGCCTATAGATACTGGAAAGCACATCCATCCAGCTCATCACAGAAAAACTCCTCTGAAATTACAACAGTTTTGGGAGGTGCGTAATTTGCTGGCCAACACTGGATACTGCAGGTTCTGGCCCCATGTAATAGCTCTGCAATTGTATTATTTGCCATCAAGTTGACTTCAACCTGTGTCAGCACTAAGAATGAAAAACCTTCAAGATCTCTGGTCATTCACTGCCCTGGTCAGGTCTTCCAAACATAGGGCTGTGGTTTCCATGACTCACTCAATTCACCTATAGTGAGGTCTCCCTCTTCTCCTGTGGATGAAGGTTAACTTCAAATTCTCCCCAAGACTGTCTACCTCACAACATGATCTACAATTCCATTCCTTAATGAATGTGTTACATAGCACTTGGGGTACCATATCATGTCCCTCTGTACAAGGTTTAGAGTGTTGAGCTTCTCATATCAGGCAAATAGATTTTGGAATCCTTGCTAGTATTATGGCCAAATGTCAACAGCTGTCTGATGGCATGAAGGGAGTTGACTTGTATTAATGGCTTTGCTAAGGATTTTGTTGCTCCTCTTGCCGTGTCAGTTGGGGGCTGGGAAAAGACACAAAGTTTGAGGGGAGTGAATTTTCCTGTGTTTGCACAGTTCTCATAGCTATGCTGAGGGGAGATAGAGCACAGTTGGTCATTTTCATGTTCTTTATTTGCTTCTGCACTATTTACATCTTGAGAGTCCATTTTTCATTGGCCTTAATGAGGGTGGGTGTACCCCAGCCAAGAAGTTCCCCATAGGCAACCATGGAGAACTGCATTGCAGCCAGGGGTAGTTTGGGTAGAATTAGTTATTTAGGGGCCCTATGTTACCATTGACTGTGAGGGGATGCTGGATCCTATCATCAAAGAACAGGAATGCTTCTCTGCTACAGACCACCTGCTGCATCATTCAGCACTGATACAGCTTATCTTATCGCAGTAATGTGTCCCAGTGTTTGGCACTGAACATAGTCTTGGGGAAGGCTGGAGCATAACCCAGTTCTAAAAGTGAGCACAAAGTGTTCATGCTCCACCTGCCCCTGAATGAAGAATTCTGAGTCTGTCTTAAGTCCAGGAATGGAAAGGCATGGTAGGAATGCTCAGGCTCCTTTTGTATTTCCCAGTTAGCAATGGAAAAAAAAATACACTGCAGGACTGACATCTCTCCCACCCTCCTTGTTAACTTTCAAACATGAACCAATGTGCCTTTGTTAGCAGGAGTTTACTAGCTAGGTGTAGATCTGGAAACTCTGCCAAAGCAAAACAGCATGAAGGAGGAGTTTCCAGGAACGCCACAAAACAAGATATTCTCAGGGGCCATAATCCTGTAAACATGGCCCAATGTAAGCAGCTAGGCCAGCCCTGGGCAGGAAGGATTAAAGGGGAGACACCCCAGCAAGACAGCCAGCCAGCCAGGGCTGCAGGTGCAAATGCTTCAGGGACTCCGTTTAAACTGTTATGCAAATGCCTGACCTACATGAGAGCAGCTGGTGCATTTCAATGACAAAAGAGGGAATTCTGGGCTCAGCAACCTGCAGAGCAAACAAACCCTGAGTGGTAGCAATTAAGCAACTCCAGGGCCAGAAAAAAGTGGGGGACTGCAAAGAGTTAAAGCATCAAAAGCTGGGTTCCCCCACCTTCCCCCTTGTGTTTCCCACCACCCTCTGTGCCAGGAGCTTGGCTCCAGTTAGCATCACCCATAGCAACTTTCAGCTTTCCCAGCTGGAGATTAAGGCTCCAGACTGCGAGAAGGAGTGTTTTAACATGTCCAGAATGTGTGGCATGGTGAAGCTCCAGCCAGGTTTCTGGGCCTTCCCTGCCTGCCTGGACTCACTGGCCTGCCCACATTCCAGCTCCAAACCTGGCTGCCTGCCTGTCAAACTGGTTCCCTGCCACAACACATCCAGGCTGCTCAGAAGCCACTTTGGATATGTGGCCAAGGGTCTATGTGGGTACCATGTCCTTGTAGGCAACAGAACACAACATAAATGTACACGGCTATGTTGTTAACCAGGGCTGACTAAAGGAGCAACACAACTCCTCTGACAGCCAGTCTGTTTTCAGGCACAGTTCAGTGTTGGTTATGGCCTATATGGCTCAGGCCCAATTTATCTGAAGGATTACATTCCCCCTTTTGCTGGGGTTACGGGTGCAAAACCCTCATGAAAGTGGGTAAATCACAAATAAAAAGCCACTAGTGTTTGTTTTTAGCAGAGAGAACACCCCTCTAGGACTTTCTAGGTCCTCCATCAACATTTGCCAAAAGGCAACCAGAGAACTGCACAGGAGGGCCTACAAATGCCTAGAGAAGTGTTTTTTTCTAGGAATCTCTGGGTCTTCCAGCACAAAACTCTGTGGTCAGCTTCTGGCAGAGTTGCACTGGAAGACCTAGAGCAGCAGTTCTCAACCTGTGGGTCATGACCCCTTTGGGGGTCAAAGGACCCTTTCACAGGGATCGCCTAAGACCACTGGAAAACACATATTTCCAATGGTTTTCGGAAATAATTTAATGGTTGGGGGTCACCAGAACATGAGGAACTGTATTAATGGGTTGTGGCATTAGGAAGGTTGAGAACCATTGACCTAGAGATTCCTAGAGAGAACATACAGCATTAATCAAATCTATACATAATCAAATCAGCAGAAGTCAAAGCTGCAAATGTGGTGGGCCAACTATATATGCTGGGAACACAAGACAGGGTCTTCTCAATAGCTGGTCCTAGGCTCTGGAACATCCTTCCTTCCCTGAGAGATCAGACTGGCACCCTCCTTACTTTCCCTTTGCAGGCAGGTGAAGACCTCTTTTGTTTCAACAGGCCTTTGAGGGCTGACTGCTCAGGGAGAAAGGGCTTTGCACAGACAGTGTTGTTTATATTTGCTGTTGTTCTTTTTAATGGTTTGTTTTTCAATGCTTTTAATTTTATTGATAGTTTAATTATAGTTCTAACTTTTGTACAATGTCACTTTTTAGCTGCATCTATTTTACCTTTTACTTTAAGCCACCTTGAGTCCTGCACTGAGAAAAAATTGTGATAATAATAATAATAATGATAAGTAGTAGTATTAGTAGTAGTTGTACAAACACACAGGTACATATCTTGATCCATTAACAAGCAAGACATTTATTAACTAATAATCATGGCTTCTCTGTTGATAGGTATGCAATGACACACTCAGGCTGCTGCCACATTGCAGAATTAATGCAGTTTGACACTCCTTTAACTGTGATGGCTCCCTACTATGGAATCCCAGGATTTGTAGTTTGTTGTGGCACTGGAGCTCTCTGCCGGGAAACTGTAAGTATCTCAAATACTACACATCCCAGAAGCCCATAGCACTGAGCCATGGTAGTTAAAGCAATGTCAAACTGCATTAATTCTGCAACACAAATGCAGCCTTACATGTGCAACAGTGATTTGAATGCAACTGGTACACAGTTTCATTCACTTATACACCATAATAAAAGGGGTTGGATTAGACACAATGCCCAACTGTGGAGAACACAGACAGGCAAATGGGTGGGAAGCCCTTGTACCAGTCCTAAGGTCATATCCATGGCTGTAAAGGAAAGGATTATTTCAAGAGCCAAGCCTACTGCTAATCATCAGCGATAAACCACTTTTCATCTGTAAACTGTTTTACAACCTTTATGGCGTATGTTCCGCTCCAACTGAGTAAGCTTTAAAGAATGGCTCTCCTTATCTGTGGGACAGGATAGATTACATAAAAACAATAATTTTAAAAAATAAAATTAATATGTAAAGAAATGGAGATCAGGTTTTAAAAAATTCAACCTGATTTTTAGAGTTTTAAAAATATCATCAATAATAGACTTAACTTCTTACAATTAAATCTGCTTGAGGGTGTCAACATTTGGAAGGCACTTAAAAAAACCACTGGAAAAAAAAGATATCAAACTGGAAAGTTAAATTGCAGGCAATAAAGTGAATAGATCAAGCACCAATTTCACCTCATTCATGTATTTAAATATTTATATCCTGCCCCTTATCTAAAGATTTCAGTGTGGTGGACAATAAAATTAACTTAAAACAAAACAATAAATAACTACACAAGTTTAAAGGATTAAAATATATTAAACAGTTTGTCAGTTTAAAATCCAGACAATTTAAAACCGGTTAAAACATTAAATTTAAACCATTTTTAAACTGGTTAAAACATTAATAGACGTATAGTGTCTTCTGGATCAAGGGAAGTTAAGTGTCACTCTGTTCTGCTTTGGTCAGGCCTCAGTTGGAATAATCCTGTGTCCAGTTCTGGGCACCACAATTCAAGAAGGATGTTGAGAAGCTGGAGCCTGTCCAGAGGAGGACAAGCAAAATGGTCAAAGTTTGGGAAACCAAAAGCCCTATTGGGAGAGACTTAGGCCTGTTACAGACAGGCCAAAATAAAGCTGCCTCGAGTCACTTTGGAGGTATGGTATTTCAATGACGCATGTGTCCTAAGAGTCTAAAAGCCGCACCAAAGCCACGCTCCAGACCTAAGGACTGGAGTGCAGCTTTGGTGTGGCTTTTGGACTCTTAGGACTCATGCATCATTGAAATACCATACCTCCAAAGTGACTTGAAGCAGCTTTATTTTGGCCTGTCTGTAACAGGCCTTAGGGAGCTAGATATGTTTAGCCTGGAAAGGAGACGGTTAAGAGGTGACATGATAGCTCTGTTTAAATATTTGAAGGGATGTCATGTTGAGGATAAAGCAAGCTTGTTTTCTGCTGCTCCAGAGACTGGGACATGGAGCAAAGGATTTAAGATAGAGGAAAAGAGATTCCAGCTCAACATTAGGAAGTACTTCCTGACAGTAAGAGCTGTTTGACAGTGGAACACCTTCCCTTGGAGGGTGGTAGAGTCTCCTTCTTTGGAGGCTGTTTTTAAGCAGAGGCTGGATGGCCATTTCTCGGGGGTGCCTTGATGGTGTCTTTCTGCATGGCGGAATGGGACTGGACTGAATGCCCCTTGGGGCTCTTCCAACTCCATGGTTCTATGATTCTAATTTTGAACAACGTAACTATAAAGCCATGTGCATCCTGGATAAAATCAGTTTGGCCCAAAGGCCGAAATACAAAATTATTTCAGTTTTAACTTGAAACTGAAATAATTCTAATGTTGGTGCAAGTCCTGTCTTGAGAGGAAGGAAACTCCTGGGGTTCCACTATATAAAAGGCCTTTTCCCATGCCCGTCCACAGTGTATTTCTCCTACTGATGCGAAACGGCGGAAGGTCCCTCTTACAGATCTCAATTCTCAGGTAGGCATATATTTCCATGTAAGCATTCTGAAATAAAAGACATTTAAGTCCAGAAGGAGATGCTCCTGCCATAGATATTGGTTGGATAACCCTTATCCAAAAGGCTTGGGAACAAGGATGTTCTAATTTTTTGATTTTTTTCAGATTTTTCAATACTTACAGTGCATATAACATGAGATACCCTGAAAGGAGGGCTGGGGGATTGAGGGAATGTTTTTGATAATTTGTTATATAATTGTATTTGACTTCTGCTGTTACCTGCCTTGATCTTCTGGAAGAGGTGGGATACAAATAAATAACAACAACAACAACTATTGTTATTATTGTTATTATTATTATTATTGGACATGGAACCCATGTTTAAAAGTGAAATTAATCTATGTTCCATATACCCCTTATTCATATAGCCTGAAGGCAATTTTATACACAGTATTTTAAATCATTTTGTGAATGAAATTAAGTTTGTGTCCATCAGAAAGCAAAGATATCACTATCTCAGCCACTCATTTTGGAGTATTTTGGATTCTGGGATAAGGGATAATCTGTATCTCAGTATCCCTCCTCAGCATGCCACTGTGAAGTTGAAGGCATGGGGTCTAAATAGGCATTTGGCACTGGAAAAAGTTTAACCCACAGGTTAAGAGAACTCATCTTTTGGAGCCTTCCAAGAAAAACTTGGAGTCCCATCAATGAATCAGAATACCACATCAGGGCATAGATCACCCAAAAAAAAATCAAAGCCCCAACCTATGGGTTGCTCTTAAGGATATGTATTGTAACTGTTTAAAATGCAGGCATTACCGAGTTAACAAAGCTTCTGAGAATGAAGCTTCCTTTTACAAAGTCTTTGTATGCCAGTCCAGTCCACCTTTCTTCTTCTTTATCCTCAGCCTAGCTAGAAATTTGGGTGGTTTGTTTGTTTGTTTTTAGCAGCATCAACACTGGGAGCATGGTGAAGGAGGGCTGGAGAAATACAACCCTTTTCCAGCTCTGAGATCCCTGGTACCCCTCAGGGTCTCCTGTCCAAGCACTGAACAAGTGCTACCCTTCTCAGCTTCTGAAATCAGGAGAGGCTGAGTGCATTCAGGGTGGTATGAGCCAACATTTGCCAAGTTTCTGCAAAATGCACAGCGCTGCCCTTTTTGCCCACTTGACAGCAGACAGAGGTGCCCAAAGTCATTGCTAACCCAATAGCTGCAGCCAGATTCAAAGGAAAAACACATCCTGTGTGCCACAAGGCTCCTGGGTTGGTGGGTTAGCGTGGGGAGGGCAAGGCTTCCAAGGCCTCGACACAAAGGCTGTACATGTAGGTCGAGCCAGAGATTAGCACCTGCTGGGGTGGGGATGACGTTCACCATTGATGATCCCAGCTAATGCCCCTTGGAAAACAGTCACTTTGCCTCTTCCCCTCCCCGCCATCACCCCCTTTGATGGACATATGGCGTCTGAGCCTCTCCCTCACCAGAGAAGGGCACAAAAGGAAGAGATATGCTGTTCTATAATGTCCACCTGATTCTGACAGGGTGATGTGAAAAATGGAGATCTCCTCTGGTTGGGCAGGAACATTAATCCTCTTATTATTTCTTTTTTCTAGACCATTTCAAATGGCCTTTCTGGGGTACTGATTCACAAAAACAGCCCTGCCAAGTAGGTCACTACGGATATCACCTTATTCTTTGTGTGACAAAGGTTAAATAAGAGACAGCAGCTTGGCCAAACCACCCCATCAGTCTTTGGTCACACTCGAACCAAGATTGTCTGGTTCCCAATCCTACTCGCAATTTATCTGTAAGAAAAGATAATTGGAGATGACGGAGTTGGCATTTTTCAGCTCTTTTTAATACATATCAGTGAAAAGAAAGTAGGTGGTGGTGGTGGTGAATAGCCCAACATATGAGCTGAGGACAGAACAAGAAATTACATACTACCAACAGAAAAAAAAAAAGAAAGAAAGATCTCCCATCACTCTGAAACTATCCACCCAGTCTGATTTTGGAAGCTAACCAAGGTTGAGCCTGGGTAGTCACTGAAAAAGAGATTCCACCTCAACATTAGGAAGAACGTCCTGACAGTAAGAGCTGTTCAACAATGGAACACTCTCTATGAGAAAGTGGTGGAGTCTTCTTCTTTGGAGGTCTTTAAACAGAGGCTGGATGGTTATCTGTCTCATGGAGTGCCAAGATTGTGTATTCCTGCATGGCAAGGGTTTGGACTGTATGACACTTGAGGTCTCTTCCAACTCTAGGATTCTGTGATTGGGAGACTGCCAGGGAATAGCAGGGAGCTCCAGGTAGAGCTAAGAAAAATTCCTGCCAAAACTTGAATGGAGAAGTGCTGCCAATCAGAGTTGACCATTTTAGACTAGAATCTAGTCCAATATGGTCAGCTCTGACTGGCAGCCCCTCTATCTATCTAGTCACCAGATAGTTCAATGGTCTGACTCAGTACACAGTTTCCTATGCAAGAACTCCCCAGTGGTAAGAACGGTTGAGACCTCCATGAAATCATCTGCTTTATAATGATTCAAGAAAACCATGAACAGGTACCTGGCAGGAACTGTAACACTGTACAGGATATCTGTTTCTTTTCTTTTGGCCAGAGGAATGATTACCTTCATTTCTAATCCTCCCTTCATTTGCACAATGGCCTCAGGAAGCTCTTTCCAGGGCTACTATGCTTTAGTCCTGATGGAGTTGAGTTTGAGTACTGCAGATGCAGGTTCCAAGATCCACTGAGCCGCAATGGATTTCAGGCTAACCATTCTCAACCAGCCCAGTGGCCCTAGTCTTTAGCTGCAAGATCCATTATGATTAACTAGTGAACAATGGCACCATCCTCATCTTTTACATTTAAGCACTTAAAGAGATGGTGGACAGATAGGCTGATAAGGAGACAAGATATAAAAGAATCAGAAACACAAATATCACTTGCAAAACATTTGAAGAGGACTCCATCTGGCAGGTTTGGGTTAACACTAAGTCCTATGTCTGAAAAGGCTGAAGGCTGGCCTACCTGACCAAACTGTTGTGAGAATATAAGACAGAAGATCTGTTAAATGAAAAAAAAGTTGTGAAACCACTTCATGGCCAAATTTTACACGTGATGGACATGCCTGCATGCATGCTGCTGCCCACTGTGAATTGTCCATAGGACTCTCACAGCTGCCATCTTGGAACAGGAATTGGAGTGGTTGTCCCTCCCAGGGACAAACCATCTGGCTGTGCCTGCTATGAGAGGTGTGTGAAGATGGAGAAATCAAGCAGAATCTCCATCAGTTAGCCACGCTCTCTTCCTTGAGGGTTGCAAGATATTCCATCATCTCCAGCTCCTTGTGAAAGTGAATATGTGGGCAGATGGAAGTGAAAAAACAGCTCAAAGTGCCTGACCCTCAGACAGTGCCTAATCCCTCTTGCCCTACTTGAGCCCAGCTCAGTGATATCAAAAGGTCCCAGGTTCAGAGACATGGCAGCAATGATGTGTGGTTGGGGGAAAGATGCCTATTGGAAATCAAGGAGGGGGATGCTGAATAGGTTTGCCAGGGGATGGGGCAAGGCTTCACTTCCCACAGAGTCCCCTACCATTTCCTTGACTTAGAATATCTGAACATGCTATATGAAATAAGCAGCTCTGCCCCTATATTTAACATTGTGCAATCTATAAAGGTTGCAGAATTTGGCTTTTCTTGGAGCAGAATTAAGATCACTGAATTTTAGATTCCCTCAACAAGGAGCATGCATGTCCCTCCATGTTGGATGTGGTAAATTTCATTTGTAAGCCTAGAAAGCACAAACCACCAGGTCATTTCACATCTTAGAGGGGCCTTTGAATATATAAACTGGTTATTGCAGGCTGCCTGCCTGCCAACCTCCTTCCACAGAGAAGTGGGCTGTCTGGACCACAAGGCTGAAGAGGGCTGGAAGCTCCCACATTTAATTCCCAGGAGTGTCAGCAACATCTTTTCTCTTGTCCCAAGCAGATGGCAAATGTGTTCTGCCCCATGGTTTCCTCCCAAAACACTGTCCTGAGTGGCCTGAGGTAGTAACCAGAGCCTCTTTCAGAAAAAGGCTTACAGAAGCTGGCAGTAGGGCCAGTGTTGAGTGTAGTCAGATTACAGAGGGTTTTTGGCTTTGAGGATGTTGAAAAGGAAAGGTGTAAGCATTTGCAGTGGGAGGATCTGACCTTCCTTTATGTCTCTTGGTCGTTGCTTCTCTAGAACAAGAGAGGAAGCCAAGATACCCTGCCAAGCTAGTCAGAGGAAAGAAGACGAGTAAGAAAGGTGTATGTGTGCCTTTGAGCTTCACTCCATCCCTTTGCCTTTTTCTTGTTGCAGACATGCAGCAACTATGTGATGTACTATAACTTCTCTTGATCTCACCAGCTTCACAGGAACACTTGTTGGGAATGCAGGAGAGGGCCTACTCCGTGGCTGCTCCTAAATTCAGGAATTACTTCCTAGAGATGACAGGATGTCTCCTTCTATGTTGCCTTTTGCAACAGATGAAGCCCTTTTTATTCTAGGAAGCTTTCAGGATTTGCTTTACAAGGGGCTCTTTAGTGTGCTCTGCTGCTTTTATTGTTTGATTTAAATTAATGTATACACTTGACTATAAGTCAACCTTATGTATAAATCGAGGGCAGGTTTTGGGATCAAAATTATGGACTTTGATATGACCCATGGATAAGTCAAGAGTAAAACTTAAGGGCATGCAACAAAGGATCTAGAGGATGAAGCAAAGGAAAACAAAGCCAAAGAACTTACAAAATTCCAACAGACATGTTTGTGCGCATACTAAAGGCTGGATGGATGAGACAGTAGAAGGGGATTAGTGCTTTAAGGATAGATCACACTCTTGCCTTTCACCAAGGGATGGTTCCTTTTTTTTGGGAAGAGTTAAGGTACAGTACTTATATCGACCCATGGATACGCTGACTCAGTTTTTTTGAGTAAATTTTTTGAATAAAATGTCTAGACTTATACATGAGTATACGCGGTAAGGTTCTAAACTGGTTTAATTTTGCTATTACAGTAGTTCAATACTGCTTTAATCACAACTCTCTCTGTGTGTGAATTCATGAGTGTTTTTATGTGTAATTCACTCTAACTTGTAAGCTGCCTTGAGTCCTTGTTTGTAAAAAAGGAAGGGTGACCTTGATCAAGTCACCGTTTCTAAGGCTCAGAGGATGGCAGTGGCAAACCCTCTCTGACGAAACTTGCCAAGAAAATCCTATAAATTGGGCCTTGGGGTTGCCATAAGTTGGAAATGACTTGAAAGCAGAAATCAATAACAACATAAAAAAGGGATGAACGGACGGACGGATGGAACAGCAAAGAGACTCATTGCACCATAAAAGATTACAATCCACTGCTTCAAGATAGAACTCTGTAAGTTCTTCAAGATGCCACAGGATTCTTAGTCATGCAATGTCACTGGGGCAGTGGGAATATAACTCTTACTTTCAGCCATCGCTTCATGAAATGATTCATCTCTCAGAGGATGCTGGATGTAAGGAGGAACTGCCCATCCCACATTAGGCCCAAGTATGTTGAAAGTAAGGGAGTGGGGGATCCCTCAGCTCTGTTGGTTATGGACAACTTGGTCATCCTTTATCCTCCGTTACAATCTGGAAGGTCAACCAATGGAGATCTCTGTAGCAGCCATGAGCCACACCCAGGAGCCATGGCCGGGTGGAGAGGAAGTCTAACTGGCTGGCCCCTGCAACTGTGGAACTCCCTTCCTGTGTGGGCTTTGCCTGCATCCAAGGCTGGAGACCTTGCTGGAATCCCTGCACCCCGAGGTTCAACATGTAATAAAACCCACAAGATAAAATGTTTCCTCATTACTCTACCACACCTACTTAATCCAAGTTGATCAAAACCAGCACAAATAATAACAGGCATGCAGAGCAATCCTCTGCATGTTTGCTTAGAAATAAGGTGCAACGTGTTCAAGGAGAATTACTCCAAAATTAGTGGACACAGAGTTACAGCCTTGAGCAAATTATAGCAGCCGAGTCTAAATTATTTTAGACTGCAACTTCCAACATTCCTGAAAACACCTGATGGGGGGAGCAGCAGGCTGAGGAAAGCTTCTTAGGCCAACACATGTAAAGTCCCCTGAATGGCTTTGCATTTTATATATAGTCATAGTGTAGTGGCAGCGGCCCGGTGAGGACTCTTTGTTGCCGCTGCGGCAGCATTTTTGAAAGGGGAGGGGCCAGGTGAGATCGGCCCCTCATAAGCCGGCTCGCCGGCCTCCCCGGAGACGACGCCGCCCGCCCCCCCGCTTCCATCTGGGCTGTGGCCCAAGGGACTCTCCTTTACCCCTATACCATCGGGGAGGAGCGCCAAGGACAATTGCCTGGCACCGCCGTTGCGGCCTTTTTGGAGGGAGGGAATTTGAGAGGGGGGGTGCAGGTTTTATTGTCAGGGAATTGTTTTTTCTGCATTGTATTATATTGTTTTTTCTGCTTTGTATTATGTACTGTAATCTTACATTGTTGGCATTGTATAGTATTGTGTACTGTTTTCCCTGTGCATTGTTTGCTTTGTACTAGATTGTAAGCCCGAGGGCAGGGAATCGTCTGACTAAAAGATTGTATGTACAGCGCTGTGTAAATTTACAGCGCTTCATAAATAAAGGTTAATAATAATAATAATAATAATACTTTGAGATCCTGTTGTAAGCCGCTTTGTATTTTGAGATTCTATTGTTTTTCTGCATTGTATTATATTGTTTTTTCTGCATTGTATTATGTACTGTAATTTTACATTGTTGGCTTTGTATGATATTGTGTACTGTTTTTCCCTTTGCATTGTTTGCTTTGTATTCTGAGATTCTGTTGTAAGCCGCCTTGATCACATCCTGTGGAAAGGTGGGGTATAAATAAAACTAATAATAATAATAATAATAATAGTGGTTTGAGCATTGGGCTATGACTCTGGGGACCAGGGTTTGAATCATCACTCAGTCATGAAAACCCATTGAGTGATCTTGGGCAAGTCACACACTTGCAGCCTCAGAAGAAGGCAATGGTAAACCTCCTCTCAATGAATTTTGCCAAGAAAATCCCATGATAGGGTCATCATAAGTCAGAAATGACTGGCACACAACAACAAAAACTTGCAACAGAGTGCTACAAGTGGGCCAGGTTCTCAACAGAATTAAAACTACATACATGGAAATGGCTCTGGTAGCTGAAGCACATGCCTCAGTGCCCACAGAAGGGAGCCAGGGTGCTAGGCACACAAGGGTTAAAACCAGAACCAGCTAGCACTGAGTCCACAGGGTGCAAAAGCACCGCTGAAACCAAGCCACTGCTATTGCAATTCCCCCCTGCCACGCTTTGGAAGGGAAAAAAACATTGCACAGAAAGGGCCCCAGTGGCCCTGGGGCTATAGCCTGGTTAACTCCCCTTTGCTTCTCATCTACTCTTCCTTCACTCCCACCCTGCTCCCTGGAGAGACCCCAGAGCAGAGAGAGAGAAAGAGAGAGAGAGGCTGTGATTCCCTGTAATGGGAATCCTGAGAGATGGGGCTGGCAGAGTCCACGTGAGATCCGGCTCCCGGGAGCAAGCACATGTAACTGCACGGATGAGTGGGCTATGCAGAAAAGCTGCGCTGGGTGTTACTGCCTGAAGGCTCTGCTCCCATCCCCTCCCCAGCTTGGTTCTTGCACTCAGTCTGGTTAAAATAAGGCAGGAGATAAAAATAAGCCAAATGCCATATATACATGCATACAACACACACACACACACACACACACACACACACACATACAGAGGGCCTGCCTGTTTTCTACACAATAAACTGGGTCAAGCCAGCTCCCTGGCATTGCAGCCCTGCAACCCACTGAGCCTCCTGGGTTGAGGCCTCCCTTTACCACTGCCTCCCAAGTGAGCAGCACACCTGCTCCCTGTAACCCTTGGCTAGAACCATCTGCCCAACAGTGGCCAGGCTCTCCAGCCAAACTCTCCCCACCCATCCATTCCACAATCTGCCACAGGCATTTTGCAAAATGTAACCTTTACATCACATCACACCCCACTCCATCCCATCCAATCCCACTCCAAAGAATGAATGCTCCAAACTTTAGCAGTAGGTGGTACCAAGAGGAGAAACCTGGATGCTGTACTGTCTAGCTGAGAAAAGCCCTGCTCACTGCCTTGCTGGCTGGCAAGGGAATTCTGGAACGTTGTAGTCCAGAAAACTTTTGGGGGAAGAAGGGTAGTTCTGGTCCCGAATTTTAACTTTTCCAAGCTCTGATCTGACCTAGAAGGAAAATGATATGAAAGGGGTTGAACAGCTTCTGTTCCATCATCAAGCTGGGTCACATGAAGGATTGCTCTTGCGGACATTTGCTAAACATACATTGTGTTTTAAGTCAAGACACTGTTCAGCCAACCAGAAATTGTTGCCAGGAACGCAGCCCAGGAATTTGCTGGTTTCAACATCACACCAGCCGCAACACCGCTTGGTAGCCTTACCCAAGCCACTTGCTTTCAGGCCTCTACCCGTCACATGGGGACAATGATCGTATTGGCTTAACCCATATGGCTCTCATAAGGGTTTGGCATGGTATTATATAGGCTGTGAGAGCATTGTATGAATGTTAATAGTAGGAAAGAGCTGGGACTTCCTGAGAGGGGGAGAGGAGAGAGCTATTCCATCTCCAAGCTGAACTGCAATGGCTGATATAGTCATTCGAAGCATGTCTCTCCTGTCTCGCCATACCAATATCCAAGGTGGATCTGCATAGATTGTTCAGCATTCTGAAGTCTGTGCAGAACAGAAGAGGAGATTCAAAGTGGGCAGGGTGCAGCAGGAGGACTTAGTCACTGGACATATACTTGGCATTTGGAAGGTACTAGGTCTAGGTTTGCACCTTGTCTTATGAAGGGCTGCAAGAATTAGATGACAGGAGAGACCTTAAAGTGACTGCCATTCTGTTGCCTCTTGCTGGCAGTTCCCATCTAGACTGGCCATGCTCTCTTACTCTGAATGAGAAAGTATCTCATGCAGGAAGGTATATAAACCATTTGCCTGGGTAGTGCTAAGTCAGCACTAGAAACCACTTAGCCACTTTGGTCAACAGCTACATGAGCAATGCTAAAAATATCTCCAACTCAGTTCTGGTTCCAGCAAGCCCATCTAACGGTCTGAGACATCCAAGGGGCCTTCTGCCTACCACTACTGTGACCACCTCATAAATAATCCAGACAGAGTGCACCTCTCCTGCATTGATGCAAAGGTATGTTTAATTTGTCCTCCATCCCAGTGTATGAGATTCACAGCAACATTGGCAGCATCTTTCCTCTCTCCCCTCACTGCTTGTGAGATTTTTACTTACTGATTTAGGGCAAGGTGGGTGGAAAAGAGCGTATGCTCAGAACTGACATGCTGCTTTGCCTACCACCCCCACTGTGTGCCCCCAGGGCTTTCTGGGCATGTTCATGTTCTCGTTATATAATGGTGGGTTACGTCACTTTCTGAAGCACACAGCCTTGTGTGCCAAGCTCACACAGTTTTCTGCTCAGTGAATAAAACTGTTGAGCCCACAAACGCACACACACAAAAAGAGCGAGAGAACAGCATTAGATACCACATTTCAGAGATGAGAGTCAGCTCCTGCTTAGGGACCCTGGTTCTGGGCCCAGTTAATAGCTCCCTAAAAATAAGGTGAACTGGTCTTCTCTGCAAGTCTACAGACATACTGAGGACTTGCTTGTTCCAGGGTGATGGATCTTTGGGATCACTGATTCCCTCTGCCCCCAGTTTGAGGGAAGCAACAGGGGCAGGCCTTTTGAACCAAAACCCAAAGAGCAAATGCAGTCAGGCCAGACAAACTTCATGAAGTCCACAGAACCAAACGCAGAATACGACAGAGCAGAAAGAGAACTACATTCCTGCAAAGACTCAACAAGGAAAATGGACCAGGAAAATAACTCTCCACCTCCCCTTTAGAAGGAAGGAAGGAAGGAAGGAAAGAAAGAAAGAAAGAAAGAAAGAGGAAGACTAAGAACCAACATGAGGGGGTTGAGAAGTTAAAGCCTGCAATTTCCCCCCATCTTTCACATTCACTGAGGCAGGAATGGTATTTGGGAAAGGAAATGGCCAGGGAAGTCATTCCATTGGCATTTCCTGAAGAGCTCTGCCGAAAACCCTCCCACTTCCGAATCAGCTTGGGTGGCTGCCAAACTGGGGAAGAGAGCACAGACAAATGCTGATCCCATCCCCCTGCCTGCAATTGCCCAGAGCTTACAGCTGAGGCTCCCCGTTGTCCCACTCCGCAGGCAACTGGATCCTCCTGGGAAACCAAACACTGCAGAGGCAAAAGAAGGAATGACGGTGCTCTCTCAGGGGGTCCATGGAGCAGACTTGGCAAGAGTTGGCTTGCTGCTACATCCAACGGGGCAGCCGTGGGAGCCTATTCCAGCAAAACAACAAAGAGTCTTATTGTGCTACCTTTAAGACTTATAGATTTATGGCAGCACAAAAGCTGTAATAAATCGTAAGTCTTAAAAGGTGCCACAAGGCTCTTTGTTGCTTTGCTGTGTTCTGGAGCCCAAGGACCACACAAAAACCGTAGTCTGGTCTCAGAAAAAATGAACTGGCTTATTTTGAGGATATGGACTGTCTTGCAGGTATGTGCCATACTGAGACGTCCTATAGATATCATATCATTGTGCCAGTGGTGAATACAGGGCTGTACTAAACCCTCTGAGAACAGGTCTAGATAGAATTTAGCATCCAGGCCACCTTCTAGGATAACTGGCATGGAGGTTGGGTCTATCTCACCTCCACATCAAGAATGTCAGCTATAAGGTATACAAAAGGATCGTGTAGCACCCTTTAGACTAAAGTATGTAAGAACAAGGGGGGAAACACTTTCACTATTATATTCAGTTCCGGATGTAACTGCTGGCCAGGGGACTAACTGACTTCAAAAGAAATGTTGGCTCCATTTCTAAGCCCTTAGAAGTAACTCTGTTTGGCTACTTCAAGACTCAATGCTGACCACCCCCAGCAGTACCCAAACACTAGTTTTACGAACTAGATCTTAGCATGGTCATTTCTGCAAATGTAGCATGTATTTTGTTTCCAAATAAACTAGTCAACTCTTTGACTTGCAAAGTTGCAATGTAAATTGGTGAGCTTTCATCTCACAGGTAACCCATGGGTGTGCCCTGATAGACAAGTGAGACTCATGTTCCAAACACCCTTGCCTGGGCCCTATGTCAGACACAGCATAGTCACCCTTCCCAAGGACATAAAAGAGCAAACAGAGGTGTAGATTCTTCCCAGGTGATAATACCAGGATTACCTCCTGTAGCCTTTCGTGTCATCTTTGAGCAACTTGGGTATCCCTGATGGAATAACATAAACAATGTTAGAAGCTGTGAACAGCAGAGTTAATCTTGCCACAGTGCTTAGGCAATCCAAATCACAGACACACCTGGCACACCCTTTCTCACATACCAAAAAAATAAAAAAGGAAGAAAGAAAGAAAGAAAGAAAGAAAGAAAGAAAGAAAGAAAGAAAGAAGAGGATCACTTATTTTCCAAAAAGGCACTTCAGTCTCAGCATACAAAAGGCAAGGAATTTTCTATTTCAAGGAGACAAAGACTCCTTGATTGTTTTTGGTCATGATGGCTGTACATTACCTCCAGTAGCAAGTACTGTAATGGTTCTGTACACGATTTGCTACAGAATGAGAAGTTGCTATTGGGCTCATACTCTGCTTGTAAGCTTCAAAGGCATCTGGATGGCTGCTGGGGGAATGGGACACGGAAAAGACCAGTGCTTCTCAAGCTATCTGATGTGGGACCAGTAACTTTTTCCCTCCAATGTGTCAGGGGCTGGTACCTATTTTTGGCCATTGGCTACAACTGTTTCCTTCTTTCCTGCAAATTCTCAAGGAACTGCATTTGACAGCTCATGGATTGGCAATAGAGTCTATGGACTTCCACTTTCAGTAACACTGAACTAGAGGAATCTTTGGTATGTTCCAGTAGGGCACATCTATTAATTTCATCACTGCAGAAAAATGGTCATAGGCACAACTTCACATACCATGGCCACTGTTTCTTCTCTGAAATATCTCCACATGCTTTCAGAAGAGCTTGTGCCTTCACTTCCCCAGTTGCTGGAGTTAGGCTGGAACTATTTTCACACGATCTTAGGCCAGCTGCGTCTCTTGTACTGAAGACCAGTGTTATCCAGAACAAGACAAAGGATCACTATTCTGAACTAAAATAACACTTGGTCCACAAGCTACCATGGATCCCTGCTACTACTTCTATCCTCTGCTGTTGTTATGTGCCTCCAAAACAATTCCAGCTTATGGTGACCTTACCCAAGTGTTTTTATGGCAAGATTTAGAGGTTTGCCATTGCCTTCCTCCAAGGCTGAGACAGTATGCCCAAGACCACCAGGTGGGTTTTTATGGCTGTGTGGGGATTCAAACTGTGGCTTCCAAAGTGTTAGTCAAAATTCTCAAACCACTGCACCTCCTGGTCTCAGACAGTCCAAAAGAGCGTCCTGAGCAACTTGAAAGGGAAACAAAAGAGAGGGGTCGCTATCTCATTGGTGGAAATGGGGCATTCCCCTCCTCCCCTGCCCTGGAATCATGTCTCTAACCACCTGATTTTTCCTTCCAGATGTGCCTCAGATTCAAAGACAAAACTGTCAGAATGACTAAGATCTCTGCAAGATGGATAAAGCCAAGGAGTTATCCTAGCAGCTTCTTTGAAGTGTGCTGCTGCTGCTGCCCTGTCTCTCTCCAAAGATACTTTCCAAGACATGAAATGCTCAGTGACTCTGGGGAATGCACACGAACACACGAAGAAGCCTGCTCCTTGCCAGGGGCAGGCCTGCCAGAACTTGCAGGCCTCTCTGTGGGTCTTTCTTGCAAGTTACGCCCTTCCCACAACAGCATTGTTCATGAGGGCCAGGCGAAGGCTGCTCCCCAGGCCCCACGGGAGCACTAATCCCATACTAGCAAGGCCGGGGCAAGGGCAGGGAGAATGGTGTGCAATGGTTTAAAGATTGTTTGCCACAGGGAAGCCTCTGCTAGGAGGCATGTGAAGGCTGAGAAAACAAAATATGCCCTTCTCAGCCAGAGAATCTTTGGGCTAAAAGTGCAACTGAGGAGTTACTGTAAAAGCAAGGCAGCTGCATTCAGCACAATTAGCAATATACCACTCATGATGCCAGGGGGTTGATGTGGAAAAAAGAGCTTAAATATTGTGATGACTGAGGGAAAGGCTGAAGTGCCTCTCTACACAATTTGCACACAGGAATACAACAAACTCTTCTGTAGAATCCCCTGTCCAGGACTAAATATGCCCTTGGTTGCCTCAATAATTAAGACTCACACAAGCTCCTGCCTGCATAGCTCTGGCATACCATCTGTTTCTTGGTTACACAGATAGTCAGCAGCTTTCATTAATTTTACTAGCCAAATGCCCATCACAATACTGTACCATACTGTAGGTTATAGAAGCACAGTTGGAAGGAACTCAAACCTGCTACCTTGCAAGAATACGTAACTAAAGCACTCCTGAAAGATGCCCCATCCATCCGCTGTTTAAAAACCTCCAAAGAAGCAGAGGCCACCACAATCTGAGGTGCTCTTACAGCAAAGAAGTTCTTCCCAATGTTCAGGTGGAATCTCTTTTCAGGATGTCTGAATCCAATGATTCATGTTCTAGACTCTGGAACAGCAGAAAATAAGCTCACCCCATCTTCTACATGACACCCCCCTAGATATTTAAAGATAGCTATCATGCCACCTATCTAGGTCTTCTCTTCTCTAAGATAAACATATCCATCTCTCTAACTTCTTTCTCTCAAGGCTTGGTTTTCAGACCTTTTATCATGTTAGTTGCTCTTCTCTAGATATGTTCCTGGTTGTTTCTATCCTTCTGGAACTGTGGTGCCCAGAACATTATCCCCCTTCTGCAGATGGAGAAGTGAGGCCCATAGCAACATGATCAAAAATTATACAGCAGTTAATTATTCTTGTGTTCATAAATAGACCTTCCATCAAAACAGGCATCCAAGGGCTTATGGCAGAGGTGTGACTTTAAGCTGGATTTTCCTGCACCTCCCAATCATTATGTTGCTGAACCAAATCACAACAAAGGATATTTTTGTTTGAAAAAAAAATGAACTCCAAATTAGTTCCTGGGTTCAGGATTCTTTAAATCTAAGCATTTGCACAGCGTCTAGCTAATGGATTCCGAATACTAGTACAAACCCTCTTGAATGCTTCCACTTTTTCTGCTTTCATCCACTGGACCCAGGGCTCTATGAGAAGTAACAGAAGTTGATCCTGCTTAGTCATTAGTGCAGTCTTCTGAATCCTGATACACCCTGGATGTGTTACTAGAATCTCCACCACTCCCTGGCAGCACAACCACTTGATTGGGGACAATGGAGAGCACCAGGTTGGACAAGGCTGGATCAAAATGGCAGACAAACTGGGGAGATCAAGGTTTAACCATGATGCTCACTAGATAAGATGCTCCCTCAGCTGAGTGTAACACAAAGGGTTGTTGCGAAGATAAAAAAAGGAAGGGACCACTTACATCAACCTGGGGTTCCTTAACTTTTCTGTGGTGAGAATTCTATGCTTCCTCCATTGTGTTGCCTCCCACCTCCAGCTCCACCATCCACTTAAGTCAGTTGTGCCCTACTGTATAACTTTTCCAGTATGCTGAAGGAAATCCTACAATTCAAAGAAAGGAAGAATGGAGATCTGAATATGGTGGGTGTGTCACCCTGAGTAATCCTGCCCCTCCTACAAATGGTTGAACAAATATTTGCCCAAACAATGCATTTCTGGGTAGACACAAAAAGGGAAGAGTCTCAGCGGGAGGCACTGCCCAGGGAGGTGGGAGGGGAGGGGAGTCTCACCCGCCTGACAACCAAGGAGCAAGGAGCCCCAGTGACTTTCCATCCGTGATTTAATCTAAATCCCCCTAGGGAGTTCATTTACAAAATCAGATTACATTATCACTTTGGTCTCCAGGATACAGTCCAATCGTCACCAGAGCGACAGGGATAAGGAAACCTCCATTGGATCCAGGACTAATCTCGGACACAGGAGGGGAGCAGAGGGAAGGGGGAGAGGAGAGGAAGGCACTAATGGGGCCACTCTCCAAGATGAGCCTGGAGAGAAAGAACAACCAGTCTGGTCTGTTTAGGCAGACACACCCCAGGCCCTGCCCCCAGGACAACCACATTCTAGGCATGCCTGACTAATACTCTCTAACCTCTGCCCTCTTTCTTGTGTTTGTGTGTATACATATGCCTTCAACTCTCCTGTCGACAGAGACCCCATAAATTTCATAGGGTTTACTTAGGCAAGGAATCCTCAGAGGTAGTTTTGCCAGTTCCTTCCTCTGAAATATAGCCTACAGCAGCTAGTACAGTGGTGCCTCGGGTTACGAAATTAATTCGTTCCGCCGCGGCGTTCGTAACCCGATTTTTTTTCGTAACCCAAAAAAGCCATAGGCGCTAGCGCTGGAAAGCCGCGTTTCGTGCGAAAAAGCGCCGAAAAGCACCAAAAATTTTTTTCGTAAGCCGAAAAAAAAAACGTAACCCGGAACAGTTTTTTCCTATGGGATTTTTTCGTATCCCGGAAATTTCGTAAGGCGGTGCTTTCGTATCCCGGGGTACCACTGTATACACTGGTAGTTGCCTGGCCATGTACTAACCAGGGCTTCCAAGTTCAGAAGGGATCTAGGACATTTAGGGTATTTAGGCATTCTTTCATGTTTGCTGCTTCTTCCCCCCCCCCCCCCGCTTACATCACCCAACCCAGAACCAATGCTGGCTTTCATTGCTGGCTTATGCACTTATATGTTCTCACTCCTTGGTTGCTACCTTCACTTCTGGATAGCTGAGAGCCCCACCTTCAACAGTCTGAGCAGTTCTTGTTGTTGTATGCCTTCAGGTCATTTCAGCTTATGGTAGCCCAAGGACCTACCTTGTTTTCATGTCAAGATTTGTTCAGAGGAGGTATGTCATTGCTTTCCTCTCAGGCTAAGAGAGTGTGACATGACCAAGGCCATCAAGCTGGTCCCCATGGCCAAGCAAGATTTGAACCCTGGTCCTGCAGAGTCCTACCACCCTACAACAACTAGCTTCCAGCCACTTTATTTATACCCTGACTTTTCCCCAAAACTAGGGGAAGACTGCTTAGAAATTAAAATGAGCACAATACAGTTAAAAGCATACAAGAGAATAGAATTAAACTATTAACAACATTGATAAAATTATTGTTTATCTTGTGGAGAATGCCAAACACTTTTGTCCAGCAAACAAATGAAATACTGATTTCTAGAAGGCATATGAGCACTGTCTGACCATGCCAACCCTGACCTGTAGCTGACAGTAATTCATGTCTCCTTACCAAAAGCACATCTGCTTGAGACTGCTACTGTAGAGACAACGGGGCCTTCCTGTCAAGCAAACAACAAAAAAGCTCTGGGTGGGGGTTGCCAGGCACATGTGCAAAGACACACCCCATGGCGCTGAAACCGCACCCCATCGGCTACTGGTTAAATCCCATTCCATGAGATAATCATTTCCATGGTACATTTATGCCTGGGATAGGCACACTGGCTGCGTACCAAACTGCATGCCCCAGCAAGGTGATTATTTATGACCATCCAAAGTCATGGCTAACAGAAGACTCAGAGTACAGGTTCAGGTTCAGCAATAATCAATAGCTGTCTCCCAGTTTCCCCACTCTTGCAAGTTGCAGGCTGTTAACCACTTAGCTTTGCACAGTAGAGATAAAAGACCCAGCACAGTATACTGACCAAAATGTTACATTTAGATGAGGAGAAAGAGCAGTTTAATTCCCAGCTCAACCACAGAGTTCACTGGAGGTCTTGAGCTAAGGTACCATCCCTCTGTATGCAAGGCTGATTCAAGGATACATTTGAAACAAAGGAGTACACTTGTCCCTCCATATTTGCTACAGTTAGGGGCACAACACCCCCGTGAATATGGAAAATCAGTAAATAACAAAAACACCGTGTTTTTACCTGAGAAGACACCTCTCTAGGAATTTCTAGGTCCTCCAGCACAACTCTGTGGTCAACTTTCGCAGGAGGAGCTACAAATGCCTAGTGGAGTGTTCTCTCTAGGAATCTCTAGGTCTTTCAGTGCAACTTTTAGTTAAAGTTGACCATAGAGTTGCACTGGAGGACCTAGATATTCCTAGAGAGAACATATTAATCAAATCCGTGAATAATCAAATCTGCAAATATCAAAGCTGCAAATATGGAGGGATGAGTGTACAAAGTACCTTTGAGGCTTTGCTTGGTTGGTCTCATGCTGTGGAATCTCTATGGAAGAACATTTAGCCTAGTAGACATTAGCCATGAACTAGCAATTGCCTACAGGGGACCCTTATGTTTCACAGACACCTGTATAGCAAAGGACATTGGTCAGCCTGCCCTGACCTGGCAGCAATACAGGTAAGCCAGTTTACACCTTTCTTCCCATGGGAGGTTTTGTTGGCCCCCTATCTGCTCTCTTTCTGCCAGTAGGCAAAGGCCTTTTTATTAATGCAGGCCTTTTGCTTTTTAGCCCAAGTAAAATTGGGGTCTTTTAAACTTTCTATGTTTAATAGAATTGTTTACTTTTTAAAACTTTTGTACAAGCAAGTGTTAACTGTACTTTCTTATTAACTTCTTGTAAACTGCCTTGGGGTCCCGTGCTGGGAGCAAATCAGAATACTAAGCAAGCTAACTAACTTCCAACAGCCCTCAGCGTCACAGCAGCTGGGGGGCAGCTGGGGGGCAATGGAGACTGCACCTGGAGGATACCAGAATGGGTGAAGTGGCTGGCACTGTCTTAATGAAGCATCACTGATGCTTACACATACAAAGCAAGCAAGACAAACCCCTCAGAAACAATCCATTCCCCTTTCTGTTACCATGAGGTAAAGAATCTCAATCCAGCTTGTTCTATACTGTACTTCAGCCAAGGCTTTACTAAGCACTTACCCAGCCACCATTATCTTGGATCCAGGGGTCCAGGTGGTCAGTCAGGTATGTGGTCATCCAGCTAGCAATCCGCCCCACCAACACTTGCATCTCTTTGTCGACGCTCTCCACACACAGGGCTCCTCCAAAGGAGAAAAATGCCACTATCCGCCCCCAGTTCACCCCATCCCGAAACAGTTCATTCACCACCTGCTCGAAGCTCTGGTAAGCCGTGCCAGGGGTGATGTGCAGCTGTGAGGTGAGGTCACTGAAAGCCCGACGGTACCTCAGTTCAAACTCATCGCCGGCTTCCCTGAGTGTCTGCCTCACATCCAACCTCAAGTTGTCTTCCTGCTCTTCGAGGATGCTGGGGTGCCCAGTAGCCCCATTGACGACAGGACTGGTGCTGGGATGCCAAGAGGGGCTCCCGTTGAGGGCACTCCCCGTCTCGTCTGCTAACTCGGTCATGTCCTCGCCGTTCTCTGCCTCAATCTCATGCCAGCTGTGGCCCCGCTGAGACAGTTTGTAGGAAATAAAGTCTACCACGAGCGCTCTGTTATTCCTTGACATTTTCACACCTCAGGGTGTCTCAGTGAGTCCATGGTCTGGACGGTAAGCCAGCCTGCACGTTTACCGAGCCAGGATGCCCCTCCTCGCCATCCCTGGGGCAAACATCCAAATGCCAAGTAGAAAACTTCAAGAGGGAAAGGGGCAGAGAGAGAGAGAGAAAGAGAAAGGAAAGAAGGAAACTGTTAAAAGACAAGCCTTTAGTTGCATTCACCAGCACGCATGGAGAAACAACCCCTTACCACTCAGGGAAACTCAAACATTAATGAGAGAACAGCGCTCATCCTCAGACTTAGTCATGCAGGCATCTGCACTTCTAGTTAACTCTCTTTTTCTTGGGGTTTGTCCTAGAAAGGATCCCAAACAACCTGTGCAGGGTGCATGTGCCACCTGTGAGGTCCTTTGGCCCCAAGCTCTGTGCCACAGGGCAAAGACACTTGCCACCCAAGCAGTCTCAGATCAAGCTTTGGAAGCCATAACCAGCTCTGGCTGGAGCAATCCAGGGCCTTGAAATTACACAGGCAAGCCAGGCTCTGGGAACCCAAGAGGGCTCCCCCTGCCACCTTGACTGAGTGCTTTGGATCAGTTGCTGCAGCAGCAACGGTGCGTGGAGAGTCCTCCCCCTTCACACCCCCTACATCCCTCCCTCCGCCAGGGATCAAAGCGCTGCTTCCTGGTTGATTTGTTTGGATTTCTTTTTAAAGGGACAAGCAGTGGCTGGGGCTAACATTTCCTTGTTAGCCAAGACAATTCCCATCTCCTAGCCAGTACTCTGGACCCATTCTCAGACAACCTTGAAATGAGAGCAGAGTGGAAACTGAGGAGAGAGAAGGCTCAAAAGAAATTATTATTATTATTATTATTATTATTATTATTATTATTATTATTATTATTATTATTATTATTTGAGGAACACTCAGCAGCTGGTTTCAGGTGCGCTCCAGTCCAGAGATCACCTTGGTTTCAATTTCAAGGCCATGAGAGGTCCAGAGAGTTTTATTACTTAGCCTTTCTATCTTACACTGGAAAAAAGCAGCTTGTCTTCCAGCCCCCTCCCTGAAGCCTGCTTGGGCAGTAAAGGTCACTGAGTTCCATTCTGCCTCCTCAAAGTACGCTCTGCCTCTCAGAAGAGGAGGGAAGGAACCTAAAGCCCCTGGGCCTTTTCACTCAGTTCTGAGGAAACACTTGCGGCATAGCCCTGGGCACAGGCCCCACGCTGGGGCCACCAAACCGCAGCCCCACAGAGAGGCGTGAGTCATCCACAAGGCAATTCCAAGAACTGGAACAACCTCCGATGCAACCAAGCAAAGGACTGTTTCCAGAGTCAGGCTGAAAGAGGCTGAGAGCATGCTGCGATCATGCCCAGCACATCAAAAGCCCCAACTTTTTGCTGAATTACTCTTGAGAGTCAGCTGAAGTCTTGCTTCCCCCACCCCCAAACCTCCTGGCCACATCTCTTCCTCTTATGGGAGCCAAGAGAGTTGATGGCAACCTTGCAGCATCCTTCCTTCCTTCCTTCCTTCCTTCCTTCCTTCCTTCCTTCCTTCCCTGGTGGGCCAGCTGGCTAAGAAGTGGCAGCTTGTGCCTTGCTGGGATGCATCAAAAGGAACTGCTGCGTACTTACCCCTGGGAGAAGAGGGAGGGCGACTTAGTTTCTGAGCTGGAGAATCTCAGTGGAGTGAGTGCAGTGGAAGAGGAGGCGATGGTGGGTGGGTGGGTGGTGGCGGGGAGGGATGCATTCCAGCCACAGACCAGCCCTCCTTGTCATACCCATGGCCCCGCCCCAATGGAGCCACAGCCCCGCCTCCTGCCTGCAGCCACTCTGCAAATATCATGGCTCTGGCATGTGGGTCCAGGGTGAAAGCAAGGCAGAGGCCCCCTCCCTCTTCACCACATCTTCATTCAGAAGTTTCAGGGTTGCTGCTGTTAAGTCTAATGCTCTCACTACTGAAACCTCAGGAGCAAATGCCCTCGGCGCATCTCCAATCTCCTTTCTCACTTGTGACAAGGAGATTTTGGGGTCTGCAGTTCCTTTTAATGCATTTCAGCAAGGCACTAGCTCTAAGAAGTTAAGAGTTGGAGGGGACCCCAAGGCATCTACTCCAATCCCTTTCTACCACTGAGGAATCCACAACTAAAGCTAGCGAAAACCCCTGCCTGCAATTTCCTCTGTCCCTTTCTGACCAGCAGCAGCAGCACCCATCTGAAAGTCTGTCAGGAATCAGTAGGAATTTTGCTTTTCAGTTTCTTTGATCCTCTCTCTCATGACACACACGTGTGCAAGGTGACCAGATGTTCTAATTGCAAAAGAGGACAAGGCACTGCAAAATATAAGACACCCAAGAAAAATGTAGGACATTGCAAAATAAGACTAAACATGCTAATATAAATCAATGCTTCTTATTCATGCTCTAAATCAGTAGTTCCCAAACATTGCTCTTATGGGGGTTTTGAACTTCAGCTCCCAGAAGCCCCAGCAAACTTGGGCAACAGTAAGGAATTCTGGGAACTGAAGTCCAAAACATCTGGAGAAACAGTTTGGGAACCATGGCTCCAAATAGATGACATAGAATTCCTCTTGGGCAGATAGAAGGCTGAAATGTAGGATATGTCCTAAAAAAGGAGGACATCTGGTCAACTTGTACAAGTGAGACAGTGCAGCGGTGACATTTTCAGAGGGAAGGAAGGATGTGATTTGACACCACACGCTGAAGATGGGAAGCCTGCAAAATCATCATGGGGACTTTCACTCACAGCCTTGCAGTGTTACTCATTGTTGTATGCCTTTACTGATTCACGGCAGCCCTAAGGTGAACATATCACAGGGTTTTCTTGGCAAGAATTGTTCAGACGTCTGCCTTTGCCTTCCTCTGATGCTGAGAAAGTGTGACTTGCCCAAGGTCACTCAGGGGGTTTCCATGGCCCAGTGGAGATTTGTACCCTGCTCTCCCGTCATAGTCCAATGTTCAAACCATGCTGGCTCTGAATCACTTCTCACATCTCATCAAAAACTCCTCTGATCCCTACTGTTTTGGGATGTGGATTTTCGACATTTTCAACATTTTCCTCGGACAATGTGCCCTTCAGTATCTCAAATCTCCCAAGGCATTTTCTTCTAGACCCTCACAGGTTCCCCTACCACTAGGCCCTAGGAGGTTTCTCCCCAGAAGAAATTAGTTTCTAATGCCCTCAGAGTAGCTGCAATGATTATCAACATTCCAGTCTCTCCTGCCCTTTGCTCCAAGGCTGTCCACAGATTTTTTGGGGGGGGGGGTACAGTGGAGGAAGAGAAAGCAGCACACACCTGGAGGGAGCTTAATAGCTGTGACACACAGGTACATCAAGGGAGGATGCCTTCCAGCCTTTGTCAACTGCAAATCAACTTGCACAGTCCAAGGAGAGCATTGGAAGTCAGAGCTATTCCTTAGGGAAAGCTGCTATTTGGGTAGTTGGGGGGACTTTGCCCCGCTTCAGATATGCTCATTTTCAGTATGAATTCCCCATCTGCAAAATCTGCCAGCTTCGGAGAAGAGGTAAAGAAATCTCAGAACTGGAATCAAAAGTAACCGTTTGCCCTCAGGTCCCACTTGCGGTCAACCTAAGTTCTCCATGTGCTGTAAGGGCTTCTTTTCATGTGAGGGAAGCCAGAAGAGTGTTTCCTAAAACTGGACTTTCTGTGCCTGGAGGTGTATGGCTTTCTCTCTTTGTTCTCTCTTCCTCTTTCAAGATGTGAATGTAGAAGGGAGGGAGGAACAACTGGATTGAGAATTAATGTCTAGTCTTATCTGCTTCTGCTACACATCTGTGTGTAAGCATAACATAGTGATGATTAGAATCTATACACAGCAAATAGAACCTGCAAGTAATTCTCTTGATCCTCATACATTTTGATCACCCCCTATGGGGTGGGTAAAACTATCAGGAGAGCCAGTATGTGGTTGTGAGTTGAGCTTTGGACTATGACCCTGGAAAGTAGAATTTGAATCCTGGCTCAGCCATGGAAACTCCCTGGGTGTCGTTAGGCAAAGTCACAGTCTCTCAGCCTCAGAGGGTGGCAATGAGAAACCCTCTCTGAAAAAAGCATGCCAGGAAAACCCCATAATAGGGTCACCTTAGAGTTGCCATAAGTCAGAAAATGACTTGAAGGCACATAAAACAAAAGTCATCAGTGGCTCTTAGTAGAGTACCTCCAAGGTCACGGTTGCCAAACCACTGAATGGAAAATAGTGGGAGGGTACTACTGTCCTCAGGACCCTTCAAGGGATTCCCAGAGACCCCTGGCTGGCTAATGTGGACCCACAATTCTGGACTGCATAGGTCTCTTTGGATCGACCCAAAGTTGTTTTTACCTTCTTATGAGTTCAGCAAGTAGAGGGTTGCTTCTTGAGGGGTATAGCTGCAATTGCCCTGCTTTATTTTAAGGACTGTGTTGCAACTTAGGGCCTGAACAGACAGGCCAAAATAAAGCTGCTTTGGGTCACTTTGGAGGTATGCTGTTTAAATGACACACACATCTTAAGAGACCAGAAGCTGTGCCAAAGCTGCACTTCAGACCTTAGGACTGGAGTGTGGTTTTGGCATGGTTTCCGGCTGCTTAGGATGCATGCATAATTTCAAACAGCATACCTCCAAAGTGACCCGATTTTGGCCTATCTGTTCAGGCCCCCAGGCTTCATTAAAACTCCCTTCCTGGCTCTTATTTAAGCTTTGTAAAACAGTCTGTAGATAGATCCTGCTAACACAGGCTGTTTCTGTCAGTATCTCATGAGGTACAGAAAGTACTATCATTGTGTACGACATAACTGCAAAAGAAAATCATAAACGGGACTCTCTTGGGTACCCAAGAGAAGGGATTAGGAAAGCTGGAGCTCCTAGGGACCCTCTGAGCGCACCTGCCCTTGGGAGGCAGCAATCATCCTTGCTCTTGGCACCAGTTCTGCCACCAGTTCTACCTAACTGGTCCTGACTGAGGAGCATCTTTCTTTCCTGGGATGGCACACAGGGCCCTGACTCAAAGGAGCACCCACTCCTTTCCCAAATACAGCACTTCCACATTTACCACTGGGGAAGATGAATCTCCACCCACTGCCTGGGCCACTCCCGAATCCCATCTGAAATTTGAGGGATACAAGTTCCATCTTGGTAGAATTCATAGACATAGCTTAGTCGATGATCTCCATCTGGGCATCAACAGGGGTAGTGTGACCGGTTGGTGCTCTTGGACCTCTCAGTGGCTTTTGATACCACAGGCCATGGTATCCTTCTGGAATGCCTGAGAGAATTGAGTATTGGAGGCACTGTTCTATAGTGGTTCCGGTCCTATCTCTTGGGCAGTCTCCAGATGGTGGTGCTGGGAGACAGCTGCTCTTCTAAAAGAGAGCTAAAATTTGGCGGCCCCCTGGGTGCCATCCTGTCTCCCATGCTGTTTATCATTTACATGAAACCGCTGGGCGAAATCATCCAGAGACATGGGGCGGGGTGTTATCAGTACGATGATGACAGCCAAATATACTTCTCTATGTCTCAGACTGATGCAGTGACCAAGGATGGCATCTCTCCTCTGAATGACTGTCTCGGGGTGGTAATGGACTGGATGCGGGAAAACTGATTCAAGCTGAATCCAGGTAAGATGGGGGTACCCGTTATAGGAAACCCGAGCCCAGGTATGGAGGTATGTCAGTTCTGGATGGGGCCTCACTTCCCCTGAAGGACTCTGTCTGCAGCTTGGAAGTGCTCCTCGACTCGTCACTTCACCTGACAGCTCAGGTGGATGCGACACTCAGGAGCACTTGCTACCAGTTTCAGCTGATACGCCAGCTGCGCCCTTTCCTGGAACTGGAAGACCTTGAAACAGTAATACATGCTCTAGTAACCTCTTGACTGGACTTCTGTAATGTGCTCTACATGGGGCTGCCCTCGTGCCAAGTTCGGAAACTTCAACTTGTACAAAACATGGCAGCCAGGTTGATTACAGGTACTTCTCGTAATGATCATATAACACCAGTTTTGAAATTCCTTCACTGGCTGCCAATTAGTTTCCGGGCAAGATACAAGGAGTTGGTAATTACCTTTAAAGCCCTATATGGCTTGGGTCCAGAATACTTAAGGGATCGCCTTCTTCTGTACTGTCCGTCCTGCACACTAAGGTACTCAGGGAAGAATCTACTTCAGCTGAAAAAATCTAGACTAACCTCAAGTACCCAAAGGGCCTTCTCCACCGCTGCTCCGAAGCTATGGAATGACCTGCTGAAGGAGATCCGCCACATTTCTACTCTTACAGCCTTTAGGAAGGCTCTTAAAACGGATCTCTTAAAGCAGGCCTTCCCTACCTAGTTCCTCTCCCCGTTTACTGTGACGTACACCGCTCTGTCCACCAATTCTACTCTTAAATTTAATACTATTGTATTTTTTGTTTTTAAAATGCTGATTATTTAATTGTAATTTTAGTATTCGGATGGGGGTTGGGAAGGGACTAATTTTGAATTTTATTGTATTCTCTATGTATTTTTATTGCTGTAACCTGCCCGGATTCCTTGTAATTGGGCAGGCTATACATAAATAATTTATTATTATTATTATTATAGCTGTGTTAGTCCAGAATATCAGTATGCAAAGGGATTTTGTAGCATCTCTGGGACTATATGAAAGAGGTTGTTGCATGAGCTACGGTTAGCTGACACACTTAGTCAATAGCCAATACAGAAAGGTACGGTATCCCATGTTCACCCCCTTGCAATCTTTGTCAGAAGGAATGAATACCTGGGGAAATGGCTCCGAGCACACATTTGAGGCCCCACAGATTCATGCTCTGATTTGAATATATGCTGTGTACACACAGACAAGTGCAGAGTTTGGATATTTTATCAGACTTACATCCATAGGAGCATTTGGAGAACTAAACTTAAACCACCATGCATGCTGAGAGCATTATATAAACAGGTTAATATGGATAATACAGTGTCCAATTATACAGTTTTGTGAGGCAACAGCTAATGAGATTGTAAACTATGACATAGATCTCCAAGGCCCATTTGGTCTTTCTTCATCCTTGTCTATTTCCATACCTTTGTCTCTCTCTCTCTCCTCTTCCACACTTTACACCTCTTGTGTGGGGAATCATAACACACCACTTCCACAACACAGACAAATTCTTCTGTAAGCTGAACTGTCTGTACCAGCTGCTTCCAAGAGCCTGAAAAAGTTATTTTCTGTTGGATGACAACTCCACAAAAGAAAAGATTGAGAGGTGTTGAGATAAAGAGTTTCAAAAAGAGCTCTCACATGGAAGACAGAGAAAGCTTGTGTTCTGCTGCCACGGAGAGAAGGATACAACCTGGTGAATTCAAACCATTAGAAGGGAGATCTTTAACTAAACATCAGGAAAAACTCCTTGAAGGTAAAAGCTGTTCCACAATGAGACTACTTTTAAAGGCACCTTTTCTAAACAGAGGCTGAAAGGCCAGGGATGCTTTCGCTGTGGACTTCCTGAACAGAAAGGAGTTGGAATTACAACCCCTTCCAACTGTACATTTCATTTCTCTCATTCTATGGTGAAAATTATTTTTTCCAAGTGTCTATCATTTGCAAGAGCTTTGTTTGCAATAGCTTTTTAAATGTATTTTGTTCTTTTAGCTTGAGGCTGAATTGTTTTAAAGCTGTAAGTTTAAGTCTATTTTAATGACAACTTTGTGTATCTTTTTAATTGTATTGTTCTTTTAAAACTGTGAGCTTCTTTGAGTCCCAATTTTGAGGGGAAAGTGGGATATAAATAAATACAATAATCATAATTTGTTCCATCCAGACAAACTTTAACTCCATGGAGAATCAAGGGCTGCATCTACACTGAAGAATTAATGCACCTTGACACTGTTTTAACTGCCATGGTTCAATATTGTGGAATCCTGGGGTTTGTAGTTTTGTGAGATATTTAGCCTCAGAAAACTGTAGTGCCACTACAAATCCCAAGTTTCCATAGGATGGATCCATGGCAGTTAAAACAGGGTCAAACTGCATTAATTCTGCAGTCTGGCAGAAGCCAAGGAAAGAGGAATGCTAGTGTCAGTCACCCTTCAGAGCTCTTTGCCATGTTAAGTTGGGCCTCCATAGTCATGCTGCAGCCATGATGGGAGCATCAGCAGTGTGCAAAGAGGAGGTGAGCAGCTGCAGAGGGTTCTGTGTAAACCAAGGTCATACAGCTGCCTGGCTTGTTCTTGTTATCTGCTTTGGGTCAGCCCTGACTCAGGGTGACCTTGTGGATGAGACATCTCCAAGACCTCCTGTCCTCCCCTGTTCTGCTCAGGTGCCACAGGCTCAGGTCTGTGACCTCCTTCCCTGAGTCTATCCATATGGCGTGTGGTCTTTCTCTCTTGCTACTGCCTTCTACCTTTCCTAGCATTATTGTCTTTTTGAATGAGCTGCCTGGTACTCTGTGTGGGAAAGTGTCGACAGAGGGAGGGGAATCCTAGGGGGTTGATAGAAGCGAAACTTAGCTTGTTAAGTCAGGTCTAGCCAAGGATGTGCTAATGTGCTGATCTTTCCAATAAAATCTTTCTGGTTCCACTGTGTTCATTGAGTCAGATACAGACAGTATCTAGAATCATAGAGTTGGAAGAGACCACAAGGAGTGTAAAGATATACAACTGAGCACAAAAGTAAGAATCGTACAAGCCATTTATTTCTTATTACCATATACGGATGTGAGAGCTCGACAGTTAAGATAGGAAGAAAATCAACTCATTTGAACTGCAGTGCTAGAGAAGACTGCTGAGGATACTGTGGATAACCAAAAAGACAAGTAAATGGGTCTTTGACCAGATCCAGCCTGAAATCTCCCTGGAAGCCAAGATGATAAAGTTGAGGTTGTCACACTCTGGCCATATCATAAAAAAAGACAATACTAGGAAAAGAAGGTAGTAGAAAGAGATGGAGATCGCACATCAGATGAATAGACTCATTCAGGGAGGTCATAGGCCTACAAGACCTAAGCAGAGCAGTGCAGCATAGGTGGCTTGGAGATGTCTCATCCACAGGGTCGCCATGAGTCAGGGACGGCCTGAAGGCTGTTAACAGTGAACTTCCAGAGCATGTCTAGAGGACAGCAACCACAATAGTGAAGAGTCGGGAAATCATGCCCTTATGAGAAGAGACTTAGGGAGCTGGGTATGGTTAGCCTGGAGAAAAGATGGTTAAGAGGTGATATGATAGTCCTGCTTAAATGTTTGAAGGGATCATACAATTATAGAATTGGAAGAGACCACAAGGGCCATCCTGTCCAACCCCCTTCTGCCATGCAGGAAATCACAATCAAAGCATCCCCGACAGATGGTCATCCAGCCTCTGTTTAAAGACCTTCAAAGGAGACCCTGAACAGCTATTACTGTCAGGAAGTTCCTCCTAATGCTGAGGTGGAATCTCTTTTCCTGGAGCTTGCATCCATTGTTCTGTGTTCTAGTCTCTGGAGCAGCAGAAAACAAGCTTGCTTATCCTCAATGTGACACCCCTTCAAATACTTAATACTATCATATCACCTCTTAACCTTCTCTTCTCCAGGCTAAGCATACCCAGCTCCCTAAGTCTCTCCTCATAAGGCATGGTTTCCTCAATGTGGATGTCATATATGGGTGAGGGAACAAACTTGTTTTCTGCTGCTCCAGAAAACAGGACATGGAGCAATGGATGTAAGCTCCAGGAAAAGAGATTCCACCTCAACATCAGGAGGAACTTCCTGACAGTAAGAGCTGTTCGACAGTGGAAGATGCTGCTGCCTCGGTGTCTGGTAGAGTCTCCTTCTTGTGGAGGTTTTGAAACAGAGGCTAGATGGTCATCTGTCCCGGGGAGGACTTTTGACTCTGTGTGGCTGAAAGAGGTTGGACTGGATGACCTTTGGGATCTCTTCCAACTCTATGATTCCTCAAGGCTGCATCCGCACTGAAGAAATAATCTGGTGTGAAACCACTTGGTGCTTTGGTTGATAGTTCCTGCATGGCAGATGGCTCTTGGAGTCTCTTCCAACTCTATGATTCTGTGACTGTTATAATGCACTTGATTACTATTCATAATAGGTAAGAGGGGAGGGCAATCTTCTCTAGAGCTATTCCTCAATACAGTTTTCCTCTGCTTAAAACCTAAATTCCACCTAAACCTTAAGGAAGAACATCCTGATGGTAAGAGATGTTCAACAGTGGAAGACGCTGCCTCAGAGAGTGATGGAGTCTCCCTCTTTGGAGGTCTTTAAACAAAGATGTTTTGACTGAGAGTTCCTGCATGGCAGAATGGGGCTGGACTGGAGGGCCCTCGGCGTCTCGTCCAGTTCTGTGATTCTATAACTGCCATGGCTCAGTGCTATGCATTTCTGGGAACTGTAGTTTGTTGTGGTGCAAAAGCACCTGACAGAGAAGGCTAAACATCCCATGAAACTACAATCCCCAGAATTCCATAGCATTTTATAGTGTTTTTAACTTGGCCTGTTTTAGATGTAGAAGCCGCCTTGAGTCCCTGTTTTGGGAGGAAGGCGCGAAATAAATAAGCATAATAATAATAACAGAGCCAGGGCAGTTAAAGCGGTGCCAAACTGGGTTATTTCTGCAGTGCGGATGCAGCCCAAGTCTCCTTATGGAGAGAAAGGTCCAACATTTGCAGGGAAGTAGACTTGGGCTGCATCCGCACTGCAGAAATAATCCGGTTTGGAACCACTTTAACTTCCCTGGCTCAATACTATGGAATTCTGGGAAGTGTAGTTTTGTGTGGCTTTCTAGCTTCCTGTGTCAGAGAATTCCCAGAATTCCATAGCACTGAGCCATGCTTTGTGGGAATAGTCCTGATTGGCAGCATGCGTTGTGAGTGGATACTGGGAGTTGCAATCCAATAAAAAAGGAGTTTCTCCAAACTTTGCAGAGGGCAGGCTCTCTCTCTCTCTCTCTCTCTCTCTCCTTCCTTCCTTCCTCCAACTTCTCATTCATTTTCTCAGGACAGAGTATAGCCCCGCCCCCAGTCCCAAGCTGGACCAATCCCAGCGCGAGGAAGGTGGCAAAGAGCCCGCCCACAGCAGCCGCATCCTCATTGGCCGTGCGACCTGTCCATCCCTACCCAGCTCCGCCCCCTACCTCAGAAACTGGCGAAGAAGCCCCGCCCCTCTCTTCGCCGGCTCTCTCTGGGAAAAGGCGGCTGACAGGAAACCGCGACCGCGACGGCGAGAGCCGAGGCTCTAAAGGGTTCGGTTGCTCCGGCGGCAGCGGCGAGACTTCTTCCCCCGTCTGCTAAGCCTAAGCGGCGGTTTCTGCCTCAGCAGCTGCTTCGCTCCTTCACCGGCCGGGCGAAGGGAAGGGCGCATGCGCGAGGCGCAGATGTCGCGCATGCGCGCCTTGGAGGTGGGAGGGGGACCGAGGGCCGGTGCTCCGTAGTGCGCATGCGTGCAAAAGTATCGAGGCCGAGGAAGTGAGCCAGTGCGCAGGCGCAGTTAGCTTCCATGCCAAAGAAAAAGTGTTGGCGCCCCCTAATGGCTGAGTGCCAGCATCACATGACAAAATGTGTTTATTTTTATTATAAAATATAAATAATTATGCATATAAATTATTGTCGTTATTATATAATTATTTTTAAATGATATTATTGCAGATATTTCAGGAAGAGCCAGAAGTGAATGAAAAGTGGCAGAATGGGGTTGGACTGGATGGCCCTCTGGTTCTATGATTCTAAGTCCAGTTGTTTTTATTTAAAAGCCAGCTTTGGCTTCAGAGGAGCCAGTCTCCTTGGTCTGAAGCAAAGGCCTATAGGTCACATACCTTGTTACAGGAATTCCCAGGAAGGAAGGAAGGTGGTACTAATAAGCTGGGAGGACAGCTAGAAAATGCAATGGAGTCCAGCCTAGTGAGGATGAAGGCCAAACGCCAGCTGACTGTCTGCAAGGGCTCAAACTGTGGCCAAAGACCATGTCAGCCTAACCCCACGGAAGGAAACCTGCAAATAAGAGTTGGGGGATTTTAACTTTTGAGGAGGAGGAATTATAAACAGGAGCGGGGGTAACATATTCATTTCAGGCATTTGTGATCAGTTGTCCAGCCGATAAAGTCACAAAGGTGGGGAAATGCTGCTGGGAAAAGGGATTCAAAACTCACTGTGCCTTCTTGCCCAGGAGAGCCCTTTCTTACAAGACTAATGAACAAACTGGATCTTGCTGTTTCACTTGTTTTGTCCTGATCAATTTCATTTGGTACTTTGGTGCCTAGAAATCTATATTTCACACACCTCCCAGAACAGAACCGCAGAGCAGTCTGTTTGCACCAGGAGCAAAAAAAGAACAGCTCTGTTGATCGGATTCTGACATTTATAAGCTTGCAGGAGATGTTAAAGACGACTAAAAAATCCACTTGTCTCTTACTGAGATTCATTTGGTGCAGATTCTATGTGTCTGCTTGGTGCTAGCTTTTAACAAACAGCAATTGAGCATTCAGTTTACTTTTCCTTAGTCAGCCCCTGTTGCTCAAACATAACAGTAAATGATTCAATGACCCATAGATCTTAGCAGTTTCCCAGCAGCTGCAATTGTATCTGCGGCATTCAAAGCTGGACAAGGTCCGTTCCCACTCTTCCTATTCCCAAACCCATATGGGTGAATTCCTGGACAGAGGAGTCTCACAAAACTACAAATCCCAGAACTCAACAGCACTGAGCCACTGGCAATTAAAGTGGTGTCAAGATGGATTATTTCAGGGAGGACAGGGAGAGGCTTCTGCCTGCGCTGAGGTTCTTATTTGTATTTACTTATTGGATTTGTATCCCACTTTTCCCCCCATAATGGGATCCAAGGCAGTTAGACATTCCTCTAGACTAGAGCAGCTGAATGATAACAGAAGCAAAATGTAGGCCTGTGACTCTGAACATCAGCACCTTTTCTTCTCCTGGATGGTATTTTAGCATCCTTTGCCTGATGAAGAAGCCACTGAGGCTTCAGAACCTTGCATGAGGTATTTTGTGCATTTAGTTGGCCTCAAAAAAGGTATGGCTGTTTTGTGGATTTTACTTTATTTGCTGTATGGCAGCATGACTGCTCCTGAATATATTTTTTTCTCAGAGGAGCTTCTTTGTCAGAGGCTTTCTTAACTGGGTTGTGTCTGTAACATCTTTGAAAACAGATGATCTGTTTATTTTGCTGCACCTTTAAACCTTGGCCTTGAATATTCATTCCAGAAATCATAGAATCCTAGAGTTGAAAGAGAACAGAGGGGCCATCCATTCTGCCATGCAGGAAATCACAATCAAAGCATCCCCGACAGATGGCCATCCAGCCTCTGTTTAAAGACCTCCAAGGAAGGAGACTCTATCACCCTCCGAGGAAGGAGTGCATTCCACTGTCGAACAGCCCTTACTGTCAGGAAGTTCCTCCTAATGTTGAGGTGGAATCTCTTTTCCTGCAGCTTGGATCCATTGTTCCGGGTCCTGTTCTCTGGAGCAGCAGAAAACAAGCTTGTTCCCTCCTCAATATGACATCCCTTCAAATATTTAAACAGGGCTATCATATCGCCTCTTAACCTTCTTTTCTCCAGGCTAAACATCCCCAGCTCCCTGAGTCGTTCCTCATAGGGCATGGTTTCCAGACCCTTCACCATTTTTGTCGCCCTCCTTTGGACACATGGCTCCAGTTTCTCAATGGCCTTTTTGAATTGTGGCGCCCAGAACTGGACACAATATTCCAGGTGGGGCCTGACCAGAGCAGAATACAGTGGGACTATTACTTCTCTTGATCTAGACACTATACTTTTATTGATGCAGCCTAGAATTGCATTGGCCTTTTTAGCTGCCGCATCACACTGTTCACTCATGTTCAACTTGTGGTCTACTTGGACTCCTAGATCCCTTTCACACGTAGTTTCATTCAGCCAGGTGTCACCCATCCTATATCTGTGCATTTTATTTTTCTGCCCTAAGTGCAATACCTTACATTTCTCCGTGTTGAAATTCATTTTGTTAGCTTTGGCCCAGCTTTCTAGTCTATTCAGGTCATTTTGAATCTTGATCCTGTCCTCTGGAGTATTAGCTATTCCCCCTAATTTGGTATCATCTGCAAATTTGATAAGTATGCTTCCAATTCTGTCATCCAGGTCATTGATAAAGATGTTGAATAGCACTGGGCCCAGGACAGAGCCCCACTGGACACCCCACTGGTCACTTCTCTCCAGGATGAAAAGGAGCCATTGCTGAGCACCCTTTCCTGGGATTTGTAGTTTGGTGAGGCACCAGAGTGCTCTGGCAGAGTATGCCTACAAATCCCAGGATTCCACTGGACGGAGCCATGGCAATTAAAGCTGTGTCCAACTGCAGTGTGGCAGCAGCTTTGTTGTGTATGCACACACTACAGAATTGAAACAGTTTAGCACCACTTTAATTGCCAGAATGCTGGGATTTGTAGTAGTGTAGCTTGACTACAAATCCCAAGGTACCACAGGATGGGGGCATTATAATTACTGCTATGCTTTCTGGGACTTGTGGTTTTTCCTCTCAGGGCCTATAGCTTTTCCTCACCCCGTTCACGCCTTCGGGACTACGTTACCCAGGAACCCCTGCGCGGCGCGAAGGCACCTGGGAGGAGAGGTGAAAAGAAAGGCCGAACCGGCCTTTCGAGAGGAAGAAGGCAGGGGGCGGGTTTTAGCGTCACGCCCCGCCCCGCCCCTTCCCTCTTCCGACCAATGGCGTGGCTCGACGGAGAGGCCGGAGGGCAGCGATTGGCCAGTTCGGAACTGAGGGAGAGATTTGAAATTGTTTAACGGCGGCGGCCGCCGCGAAGCCAAGCGAGGAGGCTGCTCCTGAGGTAAGTTCTGGGGAAGGGGCTTCTAGGGAGGCCGGTTCCTGGGGTCCCTTCGCGATCATCCGCGAGAAACGGGCCCAGTGTGGAAAAGTTGCATTTTTTGCGTCACAACTCCATGATCCTCGCCTTCCGCGGATAAAGATATCATTATCATTATTACTACTATTGTTATTATTACGATTATTAGTGGCTTTTATGCCCCGCCTTTCAGCCCTAAAGGCTCTCAGGGCGGCTTACAATTATTATTTTTCATTAGGCAATTATTATTGTTTTAATTTTTAATTAATAATTATTTTGTTATTGTTATTATTAACTTTATTTGGGGAGTTGAAACCAATAATAATAATGATAGTAATAATAGTAATATTTGGGGAGCTGAAGCTCAAAGGGTAACTTTCTGAAGCCTTGGAAACCGGACCAGACAAAGACTACCAGAAAAATCCAAGCCCACGCTGAGTTTCTTTTTAAGCCCACAAAGTGGCTGGAAAGGTCCACTTCTGGTTCTCAAAAAGTAGTATTTTTGATGTTTAACAGAAGAGGATGCATTGAATCATAGAGTTGGAAGAGAGCATTGGGGCCCTTCTTCTGCCATGCAGGAACTCCCAATCAAAGCATCAGCAACAGATGGCCATCCAGCCTCTGCTTAAAGGCCTCCAAGGAAGGAGACTCTATCACCCTCCGAGGAAGGAGTGTGTTCCTCTGTTGAACAGCCCTTACTCTCAGGAAGTCCCTCCTAAGGTTGAACTGGAATCTCTTTTCCTGCAGTTTGCATCCATTGCTCCATTGTGTCCTGTTCTCTGGAGCAGCAGAAAACAAGCTTGCTCCCTCCTCAATATGACATCCCTTCAAATATTTAAACAGGGCTATCATATCACCTCTTAATCTTCTTTTCTCCAGGCTAAACATCCCCAGCTCCCTGAGTCCTTCCTCATAGGGCTTCATGGTTTCCAGACCCTTCACCATTTTAGTTGCCCTCCTTTGGACACAGGGCTCCAGTTTCTCCACATCCTTTTTAAATTGTGGTGCCCAGAACTGGACACAGTATTATTCCAGTTGGGGCCTGACCAGAGCAGAATAGAGTGGCACTATTACTCCCCTTGATCTAGACACTATACTTCTATTGATGCAGCCTAAAATTGCATTGGCCTGTCATCCAAGTCATTGATATAAATGTTGAATAACACTGGGCCCAGGACAGAGCCCTGTTTTAAAGGTAAATGTTGCACCTGGAATCTTCCAGATGCCACAGTTCCCTTTTTTCTTTGGTTTGAAAATGGTGAGTTTGGCTTTCTGGGGGGCATGGATTTTCACAAAAAACAGTCCCTGTGGGGCCAGGCCAACCACATCTAAAAGGGCCAGATTATGGGGACATTCGTAAAGAAGGAACAAAAATCATTAATATGTTCATTCAGGATGGGGAAGCTGCATTTGTAACACTGGTCGTGTTTCTTCATTGTGCGAAGTAATAGCTTGGCATACTTGATCTGCAAGTAAAATTCTCTTTGCGAATGCTACCTTTAACTTTTGGCTGCTGTTAAGCTGTGACACAATGGAGAAGAAAATACCTGCGCGCATATAATACTTGTATTTTGTGTTCCAAGGAGCTGGAAGTGGTTGTCATACAGCCGAGTCAGTTTTACCTTTGCTGCCACAAAGTGGGGCAGAGAGAGCGGGACAAGAGTCAGACTGATAAGTTCATGGATGGATTCACTGAAAACTATCCCTCCAGAGTTTCCTTCTTCAGAAATACCAGAAATTCTGAAGCCAAGGGAGAAATGAAGGCTTTCTGGAAAATCATCAGTTATGAAAAGGCAAAATGCCAAAAGGCTTTAAAAAAATTGTTTGATTCATGATTTTAGAAATGGCAGGCAAACCCAGAAGACAAGGGTTGCTATGTGTCATGCTGTTCAGCATTTGCTCTTTATGCCACATCATCTTTTCCCACTGTTCAGAGAGGAGCACTGGTGCTGGGTGCAGCCAAAACAGTGAGGAGGAGGAGGAGGAGGTGTTGGTCAACAATGCTAGGGAATCCTGGGAACTGGAATTGATTGGGGCCCCAGAGCTCTCTGACAGAGAAGGCTCAATGTCTCACAAAACTACACTTCTCAGGATTCCCTAGCACTGAGCCAGGCCAGTCAAAGTGGTCCCAAACCGGATTATTTCTGCAGTGTGATTTGGACCTTTAAAGCTCATTGTGGCACGGATACATCAAGTTGACAGGAGGGAAATTGAAGTTAAAAACAACCAATGGCAGCCAGGTCACAGACTCTCTGAATCCTTGCACGACTCTTAAGTTTTACAGGATGGTTACCTGCCATTTCCCCCCTCACTAAAAAAGCCAGAGGAAGAAAGCTTTACATAAGAAAATGATGGGTAGGTGCTGCTTTGCAAAAAGTGACTCCTTTCCCACCCCCTTCTTTTCTTCTGAAGTGTCCCAATTCTGGCATTCTGAGCAGCAGTCATGGGGCGTCTTAGGCCACTTTCTTAGGCCACTTTCCTACACTGCTGTATGCCAAGTTTGACTTGTCACCCCAAATCCTCTGCTATCCCTTTAACGCCTATTTTTAGCTTGTCCCATCTTGATGTCTCCTGCAGCGTGTGGGGTCTGGATTACAAGGCATGCAATGTCAGGGGCATTTATTTTTGGGCTGCTGGGAAGGGAGACACGGATTTGGGGAGGAGAGTGTGGGCTAAGGAGCTTGGGAAATACTGGCATGGGTTTTCTCTCTCATTTGACTACCCCTGTTCCGCAAATGGATTGCTTGCAGCATCCAGCATGATGGCTAAGCAGAAATTTGCTGGGGATTATATTGCAAGATAAAGCGAGACTTGGAAGGCTGGCAAATTAGGACTTGCATCTTGGCCTTCTTGACTTTGGCCTTCCCAGATGGTTTTTTTTGTAAGCTCTATCAGCAGAAGCTTTGAGGGAGGTGGAAAATGACCACGAATAGCATCTAAAAGAGGCAGTTATATCAGCCCTGACACTGTCATGCCAGCAGTGTATCATACATTTCTCTAGGAATGGGGAAGGTAACTACTGTCGCCCCTCCTTTTTTGTGGAGTTTTGCTTATATTCAAGCCCCATTGGCTCTAATATAGGTGTGCAACTGTGCGCCTCAGGCATGCACCCGATTGTTTCCCCCTCCATTTGTCCCTTGTGCATAAGCAAGGGACGCGAGGGAGGACTGTATTAGTCCAAGGGCTAAGAATACAGCGGACCCTTGTTATACGCTGGGGTTTGATTCCAAGATCCCCCGTGGATCACAAAATCCATGGATGCTCAAGTCCCATTAAATACAATGACAGAGCAAAATGGTGTCCCTTATAAAAAATGGAAAATCAAGGTTTGATATTTGAAATTTATACTTTTTTTGAACATTTTCAAACCGTGGATGCTGGAATCCGTGTATAAAAAATCCGTGTACAAGAAGGGCCAACTGTACTTATTGAGAGGGGGTTCTTTGTAATACTGTACAGGAAAATTAGAAATGCTAAGCAACTAATCATTCGTAGAGGAAATGGACTTATTGGCATGTAGCACTTAATCAGAAATCCTGAGCTAATGAACCAGAGTATGCACCGGAGGGCAGGAGCCAGCATGGTATATAGTACAGTGGTGCCTCGGGTTACGAAAATAATTCGTTCCGCGGCCCCTTTCGTAACCCGAAAAGCCTTCGTAAGCCGAATTGCCATAGGCGCTAATGGGGAAAAGCCGCGATTCCGTGCGAAAAAGCCGAAAAAAGCACCAAAAGTTTTTTCGTAACCCGAAAAAACATTCGTAACCCGAAACAATGATTCCCTATGGGATTTTTTCGTATCCCGAAAATTTCGTAACCTGGGTATTTCGTAACCCGAGGTACCACTGTAGTTTAAGGGCTGGACTGGGTGGTGGGGAGACCGGGGTTCGAATCCCCACTCAGCCATGGAAACCTGCTAAGTAACCTTGACCAAGGCACACAGCCTCTTAGTCTCAGAGGAAGGCACAGACAAACCCACTCTGAACAAATCCTAAGGGTTGCCTTAGGGTCGCTATAAGTCAGAAATGACTTGAAGGCACACAACAGCAACACACAGGTGGCACTGAAATTAGTTTAATAACCCCAGATATTTCACGTAACCGTAACATCTGTAACAAAAGACATCCAAAGAGGTGGTTCCAAAAAAGTCTGGCTTCTGGACAGGCACTTAGTCTCAGGAGCCTATGGTCAAACCTTAGCTTCTGTTGCCACTTGAAGCACATTGTTGGTATGGGTAGAAAGAGGCAGAAATGCTACAGCTAAGAAGCAAAGTGGCAAGAAATATTCTGTGCTGCTGCCCCTGTCTGTCCTGGATTATTATTACACCAGCACTTTTGGGATTGTTGACTCCAGATGTGGACAGTGTAAACTGCATTGATGGGCTGTTTGGTTTGAATACTCTTACTTGGGAAGGTTGGAAACTTTCCTGTTTCTACATTGGGAAACTGAGCTTGTATTCTGTTTCTGTGCCAAAATAGCTAACTTTCCTTGTTGTTTACCACAGGGTTACTGGCTTCTATTTTCAGCTTATTTTTACCAGTGGATGCCAGATGGGAGAAGGAGAGAGAGCGATAATGATGGTGCTTACAGTTTCATCTTGAATACTGTGCGTGTCTGAAATGACCTGGATGAAAATTGCCGCGTAGCCATGCCATGAATATTTCTGATTTACGTACTAATCTTTATACTAGTTTATGTGTTCTTAGTGTACTATTTTAAATCAGCATTAGCTTTTGACTTAAATCTTTCTCCCCTCTGTTCTTTTCAGTTGACTTCAGACTTCCAGGATAGCTTACACCTCTTGAAGTGAAAAACATTTTTATACAAACACACACACTTACACTTACAAATAGTCTTGCTGCTACCTAGCATATAAATTGCCTGCTCGGTTTTAGGGGAAGCTAGAACTCAGTTTTAGGTCAATTCTCCCACTGTTATTTCCATCCAAATCACCACTGGCCATGTTGGGTAAGGGACACTGGGAGTTCTAGTCCAAACAAGTATCTTTTTTCAGATCTTGGACTGAGAGCCCAGCAAATGTGGTGGTCAGGAGATTGTCTTTTCAGAGGATGCAGTCACTCTAAAATACAAAGTGCAGTTTACCTTTGATTTTTACAGCGGTTGTTTTTTGGTATGCAAAACATCCTGAATTCCTGCACATTTGTGAATCGAAGGAAAGGGGCCGTTGAGCTCCAAAAGTTAGTAATTTATTTGAGGCAAGAGCAGTTGGGCAAGTGATTTATGCAGCAGCTGTGCCAACAAGTTCTATTTGTAGCATCAGTTGTCTGTCACTTCAGGTATGTTGTTGCACAATAGTCCATTGGAGAAGTACAGGCTTGGAAGGAAAGCAAAGAGCCATACTGGGGTGGAGAGCTGAGAAGGACCCAGTATAGTTTCTTCTTCACTACAGTTGTACAGCCCTGTTTCTTCACAGAAGTCGTGTCTTGTATGTTGACCAAGCAGAGGTTGTCCAGGTGCAGTGAAAGATGGGTTGCCCTTGATGCTAACAGTGACCAAGTGTCCCTGGTGGGGTACCTAGCTGTGAAGGAGACATTTTACACCCTTCTTGATTCTTTCTTCAGGAGACATTATCTGAAAAGAGACAGAAGGTAATGGCAGCACTGCTCAGTGATGAAACAGTTGAACAAAGCCATAGAATAAAGTGTGACATAGCCATGTTGAATTTCAGTGTGGCTTGTTAGCTGCCCACTCCACATACACACAGTGTCATGGTGATGTGGTAGCTGAGAAAGAGAAGGAGAATCTTGATTGCAAGAGTTGTTCAACAGGGGCATACACTGCATCCCAAGCGTGATGACTCCTCTTGCTTTGGAAGTCTAATCAGACGTTGGATGGCCATCTCTGAGGAGTGCTTTAGCTGTGGAGTCCTGCATGGCAGGGGGTTAGATTGGATAGCCTTTGGGGTCATTTACTGCTCTATGGCTGCTCTATGACTCTGTGTTCTCTTGTTGCTCAGGCTTTTGGGTAACCATATGGCTGCTAACCTGTGACCTGTAAGGTTCTCCCCCAGGCAGCTGTGCAAAGAAGACCCATTTATTTGTTTGTTTGTTGCATGTATACCCCACTCTTAAGCCACAAATGCTCTCAGCGCAGCTTACAGATAGTTAATTAGCCCTGGTGGCGCAGTGGTTAAATGCCTGTACTGCAGCCATTCACTCAAAACCACAAGGTTGCGAGTTCAAGACCAGCAAAAGGGCCCAAGCTCGACTCAGGCTTGCATCCTTCCGAGGAGGGAGCTAAAATGAGTACCCAGACTGTTGGGGGGCAAATTAGCTTACTTGCTAATTAGCTGACTTGCTAATCACTGCTATGATCTTTGGAATAGCGGTATATAAATAAAACAAATTATTATTATTATTATTATCATTTCCCTGCCATCAGGCTTACAGTCTAAATAGACATAACACAAAAGGAGATGGGAATGGCAGTGGGGAAGGGGGAAAGTCCAGCAAATCTTCTCTCCTTCTGAGGCCTGGACCGTGGCAGATGGACTGGAGGAAGGGCTCTTCTTCTTAATTTAGGCTAGGCCCGATGGAGCTGGGCCTGCCTTTTACACCCTCTGAGGCCGGATGACAGCAGGTGGCATGGAGGGAGGGCCTTCTTCTTTAGGCTAGGGCAGATGGACCCATTGCTCGGTAGCAGAGACTGTCCTGTACATGCACAATATTTCAGGTTCAGGCTCCAGTATGTCCAGGCAGGGCTGGGAAAAACCCATGCTGCAACCCTGGAGAACTGGTACATGGCATGCCAAATATTCAGTCCTCCAGCTATTGTTGGACTGCAGCTCCCAGCATCCTTTACCACTGGCAAGGTCCCCACTATTGCTGTAAGTAATGCTGAACTAATTGGACCAGTGGTCTGATTTTATATACCATCCTGTGAAGCATTTTCAGAAATGGAAAGTCTGGTTTAACCTTTAATATGCATCAACAGACTTGAGGCACGTGAGCAGCTGGGTTACAAGATTCAACAGAGTTACAAGCCATTGTTCTCTTGGTTTAATTCAGCATGGAGGTAGTTCTATGCCCCTCATACAACCTTTTTTGTGGCTGCAGATCTTTTAGAAATGAGTGCAGCCTTCTCTCAGTGTAGCTGAATGTCTTGAGATGAGAACTCAACAGCCAAGTGCTCTGAAGTTTGAGGAGGATTCACACGGAAACCTGGTTCCATCTGGGCTTCTGCTGAACAGGTCAAAAGCAGCTCTTGGGACTGGAGATGGGAATCATGCACTCCTTTAGAAGTCATTGAAGTGCAACTATCAACATCTGTCAACAGTGGGTGTGCTGGCTTGGGCTGCTAGGAGATGCAGATCGACTGCATCTGGAAAGATGTTCGAATCCCACCCTGGTCCTAAATTAACTTGCTGTTTATTGGTTGTAGAGAGACATGAAATTATAGATACAGTAGACAGATGCAAGCCAGCATGGTGAAATAGCTTGAATATTGGACTAGAACTCCAGGAAGCCAGGGTTTGAAGTCCTGCTCAGTCTTGAAAACACACTGGGTGACCATGGGCACGTTAACCTCTTTATGCCTCAGAAGAAGACAATCCCCTCTGAAGAAATCTTGCCAAGATAACCCTAGGAGAGAGTTACCATAAGTCAACTTTAAAGGCACACAACCAGACCCAATGCTCTTGATTCTCCACAGCAACTGGAGGGCAACCAGAAAGTCTACTTACCATGGCTGGTCAAGCTGGAGCATGCCCTCTGACCTCTCCTTCCTTGAGAGGCTGTCAATCTGGCTGAATGAGACTACATGTGAAAGGGTTCTAGGAGTCCAAGTAGACAACAAATGTGAGTCAATAGTGTGATGCGACAGCCAAAAAGGCCAATGCAATTTTAGGCTGCATCAATAAAAGTATGGTGTCTAGATCAAGAGAAGTAATAGTGCCACTGTATTCTGCTTTGGTCAGGGCCCACCTGGAATATCGTGTCCATTTCTGGGCACCACAATTCATAAAGGACATTGAGAAACTGGAGCATGTCCAAAGGAGGGCGACTAAAATGGTGAAGGTTCTGGAAGCCATGCCCTATGAGGAACGACTTAAGGAGCTAGGGATGTTTAGCCTGGAGAAGAGAAGGTTAAGAGGTGATATGATAGCCCTGTTTAAATATTTGAAGGGATGTCATATTGAGGAGGGAGCAAGCTTGTTTTCTGCTGCTCCAGGGAACAGGACCCGGAGCAATGGATGCAAACTGCAGGAAAAGAGATTCCACCTCAACATTAGGAGGAACTTCCTGAGATTAAGGGCTGTTCGACAGTGGAACACACTCGTTCCTCTGTGGGTGATAGAGTCTCCTTCCTTGTTGGAGGTCTTTAAGCAGAGGCTGGATGGCCATCTGTCGGGGATGCTTTGATTGAGAGTTCCTGCATGGCAGGGGGGTTGGACTGGATGGCCCTTGGGGTATCTTCCGACTCTAGGATTCTATGATCTTCTGTCCCTGGTCAACATGTTTGGGAGGGAACTAGTCAGTGGTGATAAAATTAACTAATCATTGGTAAGCTGAATTTGCCATAGCGGGAGAAGTGACAGGGGAGGTATGACTTGGCTAAAGGCCTGTAGTTAGTAAATATTGCTTCCAGAGTTTAATGAAATTGCCTTGGGGGGATTTCTGGGACTTGTAGTCCGAAATTCTGGCTGAGGAGTATGTGTTTGAAAAATTACCTTTTCCAATCCAAATGGAAAATACTTGCTTTTTGAGGTGTTGGTCTTTTGTGTGTGTGGGTAGGAGTACCCTCTTGCAATATTCAAAATGTGGACCTTTTGTTTGTTGCCAGCTTTACTACTACTACTGTTATGGATCTTATAGAGTGAGAAAGATGAGATATGAAAAAGAAAGAACAAATAGTAATCAGCCCTAGGAAGTTGCTTACTGTCCCCTTTGCAGATTGGGGGGGGGGGGGATGGATGATGGGGCATTTTGATTTCTCCAAAGGCTAATTTCAAAGCAGTTATGAGGACTGAACTAGAATTGCAGAGTTGAAAGAGACCTCAAGGGCCATGCAGTCCAACCTTATTCTGCCATGCAGGAACTCACAATCAAAGCATTTCTCCCGGTTGAACCCTGTGGCAACCCACTGGTCACCTCTCCAGGATAAAGAGGAGCCATAGCTGAGCACCCTTTGAGTTTGGCTGGTCAGCCAATTACAAATCCACCTAACGGTTGCATTGCCTACATTTTACTAACGTGTTCACAAGAATATTATGGGGGACTTTGTCAAAGGTCTTACTGAAATCAAGATATGTTATGTCTGCGACATTCCCTTTTTCTATGAAGCTGGTAATTTTATCAAATTAAAAAAAATTAGTTTGGCAAGGTTTGTTTTTGAGAAACCCATGTTGACTTTTTGCAATTATGGCATGCCTTTGTAACTTGAACACAGCCTGCCTCAACCTGATCCACAACATAGCACTGGGCCGGTATCTCTCTGGCATAGTCCAGCTGACCTGAGTTGATGTCTGAGGTATCATCCCTGAATACAGACTATACCTGAGATAATGGGGAGATAGGACAGGTGTACCCTCTGGCCCCTTACTTACCTGCCCTCCAGTGATCCCTACACAGGTCACTTAACTTTTCCTGCTGTTCTGGAAATGGCCTAGTAATGGAACCCTTCCTTGGGGTGGGGGGATTCCCTACAAGGCCCCCCAGGGGTTGGGTTGTTCAGCTGCCTCTCCATTTCAGAGTGGCTGGGCCCCTCAGAGAGCTAGTTGTGGAGCCATCCATTTCTGAAATGTGATGCCTGTCCCTGGCTTGGCAGTTTGACTTGTTGGGCTGAGTGGGCAAAAGGAACGTCAATGACGCACTTGATTTCCCCCCCCAGTTAGTAGTGTTGACAGAAACTTGATCCTAATCAAGAAGGCTAAGGAGGGATCTCATTCCAGGCAGGGCTTGAAACTGTATTACTGTGGTTGGGGGCTGTTGCCTTTTCCTACCTTTTAGGCATCTTGATCTCTTGTCCCAACTTCTTTACAGTCTTGGAAGCCGCCATCATCTCCTCCTCTTCCTCCCCCTTCTCATGGCACGACCCTTCTGCTTCTCTCCAGCCAGTCTGTGGCTTAGATCCCTCTCCCCTGCTGGTATGTGGCAGCACTCCATACCTTGGCAAGAGGTAGCTGAGGGTTATAAATTAGGGTGGCACCTGCTAATGGTGCTGTAATTTATCTCTGGGCAACCTTCCAGTGTGTGAGTGAAGGCAGCTTTGTAAAAGCACCCAAGCTGGCAGTCATCTTGCTCCAGATCTCAGCTAACTGAGAAGGCCACGCACTCTCCATCTGGCTTCAGAGAAGCCTTCTTGCTTTGACCTAGCTCAAAACAGCCATTTGGGGGGGGGGGGGGGTCAACTCTGGCAGGAATTGCTAATATTGTGCATTGTTGTTGAATTACTTGAATTTGCAATTATTTGAATTTGAGATGAATTACTTTCTTATCAGCAAGTGTTGATGCACATGCATTAAACTTATATGGTAACAGGATCTACTTCATTAAGAGAGACTTCAGGGTCTTGGTCCTAGGTAACCTTGCCCCTTGCCTTGATCTTAATGTGCAGAAATCGACCCAGTTGTAGAAAACATCTTCTGCAAAACTTGAAGTAGCCCATTCAGCCAGCCTATGAATGAAGCAAGGTCACTGGTTGCTGCAGTGCTGGTGATAGGAATTCAGGACCTCTTGTGAGCCAGCTGTGGAACCTGAAAAATAGCTGAGATACCTTGGTGAGAAAATCCTGCTCTCTTGTGGACAGCTTACTGACACCTGTAACCTTCCTTGTTCCAATGTGAACTAAGCAGGCTGTTGCAATTAATGAAGCCCTTAAAGGTGTTATAGTTGTGAGGATGGATGTTAGGGCTGCAAGCTTTTCTCTGCATGTGACCATCTTTTTACATGGTAGCCAAGTCAAATGTGGGCTTCTAATTGAGATCTACAGTAGAGGATACAGTGTTCAGGATTGGTATTCCTCATTGGGGGTAGAAACAGAGAGGTCCAGTAAAAAAAGATAGTCAGAGCAAGACCAGGAGAAACTTTAAAAGGCTGTGTTGTTGTTGTTGTTGTTGTTATTCTGCCCTTTCCCCAAGACTGGACTCAGAGTGGCTGTACTATTTCTACAGAAGCTGTATAAAGTGATTTCAAGATGTGACTTGTAGAATGGGTTGTAGTAGTTTTCCCTTTTTTGCTTCTGTTGCCTCCAAGTTCAGTCTTACTTGATGTAGGAAATTTGAGGACTGGTGGTTCTTTTTCTGGCCTCTTTCCTTCCAAAGTTTTAGTTTACAAAGTACTATGTGATAATCATGGATTTGGGCCTGGGATGATAAGAAAATGGTCCTGTCTCAACCATGTTGGCTTTGACTCTCATTCCACTCTGTTAAAAGACAAGGCTGACCTTCCCACAACTCAGGTTTGTGGGAAGGAAATAAGCTTCTGGGTTTTTGTAGTTACTTGCCATGCTACTAATGCTGTATACCATTTACTTCCCAGGTGTCTGCTCCAAGACTGCTGGAAAAGGATCTGTTCCAGTAGAGGAGGAGGTGGAGTTATTAAAAAATGTCTGAGGATACATATTCTTATGATGTTCCTAATCCTGTAAGCTTTAAAGACATAAACGATGATGAGACCCTTGGTATTGATGCTTGGTTTGGTGAGTACTGCAGTGATCTCTTCTTCGCCAAATTAAGATGGGGAACTAATTTTATGTGACATCCCATGTTAAGCTGAGGCATTGCAAAGACTGGGGGGTGTGTAGTGGTAAACCCTGGAGGGCACAGTGTTGTTTTCAAAAGTGATGTTACAAAGCACTAGAAAATCTGCCTCTGCCCTTCCCACCCCCATATGCACGAAAGAAGCAGAGGGTAGTTTTTGATTGTCTCTATCCATGCCAAACCTTGGGAGGCTTAACTTTTGGGACTACAGCTCCTAGAATTTCCCAGCCATTGAGGCCAAAAATAACGTTTCCAGAATTGGCACCTGTCATGATTGGGGGATGCAGGTATCTGGCAGAAGCACTTGTAGAAGCTGGTTGTTGCATGTGATGGACTGAATCTGGCGACAGATGGAAGAGGAGAGGCAGCTTTTGTTTGGTTGAAGGCCTTCCATTCTTCTTTAGGGTATGCGGAGCCCCTTTGCTCACATCTTTTGCTCTTGTGAGTGGATGCGGGTGGGACAAAAACAGCCAACAGAATCACTGAGAGTCTCCAGCTTGCTTTTAGGGTGGCAGAGTTAAAAGCTTTGGAGGACAGATGACTTCTAATCCTGTAATTCAGTTGAAATGCTCTGAATTAGTATTGGCACAATTGACTGTTTTCTAGATGAAGACCAAGTCTGGGAGGCCCTGTCTGGGATGTGATGGCATGCTTCCATGTTTTGAGGGGGTAATGAGTTGTTTCTATCCATTCTTATATTTGGTTTTTGAATTGAGGACTGGTTGCATGTCATCCAGGCAGATTTGGATAGTTCTGAAAATAATCTTTGATGATTGCAGGAACACATGCAAGCTGTCTAGACCCTCAGCATTGTGGAACATAAACAAATGGCTATCAAAACTGTCATTACTTTGATCACCAAAACTCTGATCTTTGTGAATGAAAGGACAAGGGGAAGATTACAATTTATTTATTTATTTATTTAGGTATTTATATCCCGCCCTTCAGCCCTAATGGCTCTCAGAGCGGCTTACAATAATATTTTTAATCAGACAGTTCCCTGCCCTCAGGCTTACAATCTAAAAGACACGACACAAAAGGAGAAGGGAATGGTGAAGGGAAAGGGGATGAGGTCCAGTGGTTCTTCTCTCCCTCTGAGGCCTGGACCAAGGCAGATGGACTGGAGGGAGGGCTCTTCCTTCTTCCTTCTTCCAGGCAAGTACTAAGCTCCAGCTGCTTCCAAATCTCTCGCTCTCTAGGAACACCTAAGTCCTCCAGTGCAACTCTGTGGTCAACTTTAACTAAAAGTTGCACTGAAAGACTTAGAGATTCCTAGAGAGAATATTCCACTAGACATTTGTAGCTCCTCCAGCACAGTTGTGTGGTCAGTGTCTGTCGGACGTTGACCATAGAGTTGCACTGGAGGAACTAGAGATTCCTAGAGAGGTGTCCCTCGGGTAAAAACATGATGTTTTTGTTATTTGCGGTTATTCCATGTTCACGGGGGTCTTATGCCCCTAACCCTAGCGAATATGGAGGGACAAGTGTGTGTGTGTGTAGTGTTTGTGCCTTCAAGTCGTTTCCAACTGATAGCAAACCTATTCATGGGTTTTGTTGGCAAGATTTTCCAGAGCAGGTTTGCCATTGCTTTCCCCTGAGGCTGAGAGAGTGGCTTGTCCAAGGCTACCCAGTGGGTTTCGTGGCCGAGTTGGGAATTGAACCCTGGCCTCCATATATATGTGTGGCCTTTCTCCTGAATGGGCTCCAAGGTGGTTCCCCACCTGAACTAAAAACTTATAATAAATATGTTTAAAAAACCATTTAAATAAACTACTGCTTTTCAAAGTGGTAGTCCGTTGGCCAGTGCCAGTCCCTGACTGAGCCAGTGATTCCTGGCAAGTTTCCAGGAAAGAAAGAAATATTTCTAATCAGTGGGCACAAATATGGCACTGGTCCCTAGCACATTTTAAAAAATGCCAGTGCCCAATATCACATGGCTTAAGAAGCACTGAAATAAACTACCATATTACCAATTTTTCCCATACACAAGTTTTCTCTCTTCTTTCCCCCTGAGCTCCTAGCTCTCCAAGAGAAAGAAGTTCAGCTCAATACAAGGCTCAGCTTCTGGCAGTGGATTCTGGAGGCCTGGGAGCCTCTTGCACTTTCCAACTCCTTAATCTCCCCATGGGTGAAAAAGGACTAAAGCACTCAAAAGATTTCTGGCTATCTCCTTAGCATCCATCAAGTGTTTGTATTGGTGAGGAGACCAACATGACTGACTGACTGGCTCTTTGTGGCATTGATGACTTCCCTGCTAACATGCTTAACTTACAAGGTTGTTGGTTCTTGCAGATCTTAGAAGGCCAACACTGTGCACCCCAAGAGAGGACATGACACGGGCATTCATGCAGAGAGCGTCAGCATCAAGGGCCAAGCTCCCACATGCTATCATCTCACCGATGCTGAAATCCAGTAAGTTGTTACTGTCCAGAGCAGCAGTTACGTGGTACAGCATGAGCAGCAGTCAGAGTTCTTCATCTGATGGTGGCCTGTGAACATGTTGAGTTGTGTCTTGATTCTCTTAACTGGTGGCAGAGCTCACAATCCAAGAGATCTCCAGCACCACCTTGCGGGGTCAGATTTCTTCTAGGCAAAATTCATAGCAAGTCTAGTTCAGCCCAGAGTTCATTTGTGTGGTAGGGATGCAGCTAAATTTCTCTCACTACTGCTCTGTGCACATAAATTGAACTATATGAGAGAGTCTTCCTGGATGTAGTCTGAAGGCCCATAATGTCAGTCATAAAGCCACACCATAGGGAGCCCTGGTGGCACAGTGGTTAAATGCCTGTACTGCAGCCATTCACTCGAAACCACAAGGTTGCGAGTTCAAGACCAGCAAAAGGGCCCAAGCTTGACTCAGGCTTGCATCCTTCCGAGGAGGGAGCTAAAATGAGTACCCAGACTGTTGGGGGCAAATTAGCTTACTTGCTAATTAGCTTACTGTTCACTGCTATGATCTTTATTAAATTAATTATTATTATGAGATTTCCTCCTCAACCCCCCCCCCAGACGACTGTAGGAAATTTAATCCTTCTGCTGTGTCTTATGACAGGTGGGTAGCCACTGATAGTTAGGAGACTGCACAGGCCTGAGGAGGCATTGGAAGGCTGTTTCCCCACCAACACAGGAAAAAAATCAGAAAATTATTTAACTCACAAATTACTCCAAACTCGCTCAAGAGCGTGAAAGAATTTTGCCAAGTTTTAGGCCCCCTTGAGCCATTTTAGGCCCAGGAGAGGCCTTTTTTACATAAATAAATGACCCGGTAGTCACCCCATAAAGTTATGCCTTAAAAGTAGCATGAGGAGAAAAAAAGTTGATGAAAATGCCCACCATTCTGCCTGGAGAGTGTTGGGGGACATTTTGGGGCAAACAAATTTTCACAGACACCCAGGGGTGGGGGCACCACAAATTTCACCCTGTGTGGCCACACTTTGCCTACCCTGGTCTATTCTATTAGGATCCTTTGTTTTAATGCACATCTTTTACCCTTGCTTTGAAACTCATTTTTTAGCCATTTGTTGCCAATTTTATCCCTTCTGAGAAATCCCTTTTGAATTCACTTGGTTTTGATATCATCTAGAAACCTGGCAACCTCCTAACTTGTCACTGACTCCATCTATTTTCTGAATTAGTTAAATAGCACAAATCAAAATGGGAGATACTAAACACTAAAGGCTTATTTTTCTCCTTTTTGTCCTGATTTATTCTGTCTATATTCTAGTCATCTCCCAAGATTGGAATGTGAGTCAGCTCAGAATTAAGTAAAACAAAATGAATGCAATCATTGACCTATTTAAACACCAGTAAAAGCAAACACAGGCTCCACTCAGTTAAAAAGCTTCTTCTGCATCAAGAATTTTAAAAGGTGGGAAAAAGAATGGTCCAAGTGGATTGTAGAGTTTGTGCAAAAACGCCTTGCTATGTAGATTATGTATGACGGATGCTGTGGTTTTCCTGCGCAGACCTTTGGTGCTTTGAGACCCTGCAGAAGCAAAGGTGGGAGTTTTTAAAAGTTAAAAACATAGTTAATGCACTCTTTATCTTTAGGTGATAAATGCACTGAAAATAAGGACGTAGAACTGTCAAATAGAGGGACACCCGGTGTGGTTGGTGCTATGACAGAGCAGCAGGGCACATCAAATGAAGTAACGACAGCAGTTTCTGCAAGGCCTCCTGGAAGGTAAGAATGTTTTTCTCAGATCCAGGTGACCCTCTCTCCCTTCTAAGGTGTCATTGACACAGCTTGCAGCCTCAGAGCTAGACTCCATTGTTGCCTGACATGGTGGTCTTTCCACAGGAATTCCATGTTTTCTCATGGAGTGGCCTGCTCAGCCTATGAACCTGGCTCTTTTGCCTCTGCTTCTCACTTGTCTGCCTTGGACCTGCGGTTCTGCTGAGCTAGAAAGCAATTAGAATCATAGAGTTTGAAAAGATCACAAGGGCCATCCAGTCCAACCCCCTGGTTGGCTCTCTATATGCACAGATTGTTTATCCACGGATTCAAGCATCCACGGCTTGAAAATATTTAAAAAACATAGAAATTCCAAAAAAGGGACACCATTTTGCTATGCCATTGTATACAATGGGACTTGAGCATTCAAGGATTTTGATATCCATGCGGGGCCTTGGGACCAAACCTCAGTGAATATCATGGGCCCACTGTATAAGGGTCATAAAGAAAATGGAAATTGTAATCCTACATTGTACAGCACTGCCTGTGCAGACATGTGCAAAAGTTTCCTTTTTTCAGGCTACCTAATATAGTAACTTGACAGTCAATGGCCCTTTTAGGAAAAAACCCTAAGCCACAATTGCTGAGACTCGGCAAAGTGCAACAGTGAGCAAGTGGGAGCAACTGGACAGTACACACTCTTGTGCCAGAATTCTTAACAGTTCTGGCTTGACATTTTGTGTAAATAAAGCTACTGAATAAATACTGTGAGACGCTGGGTTTGTAGTCCTTTTAAGTGGTAAGAATTTCCAGGAAGGGTGTAATATCTGAAACCAAATTGCCCATAAGAAACTGGTTAACTGTTTCAGTCCAAATGAACAAAGGTTTTTATTTCTTTGCATCTTTTCAGGATGCAGTTCATTATTGAATGGTTGAGGACGTCAACCAGGGTTTTTCCATTACCTCATCAAAACACATGTGGGTTGTGGGGGTAGGTCTGGATTCCCATGAATGAGAAGAGGAAATTATCCCATGAGATATGTCTTCTTCAAAAGAGATTTTTTAAAAAAACAATTCTAAGCAGCTGCTCTATAAAACAGAATCTGTGATTAGCATGGAAATATCTGGGCAGGCCTCTTTGATGTAGCATTTGACAGACAAAGGGATAAAAATCAAGTACTGCAGATTCAGGAGAAAATGCAGCTAATAAGGCTATTCCCCAAAAGGCACTTTTTTGGTTCCTTTCCATCTGCAGTTGGCTCTTTTCTCTCTCATCAGAACATGAGATCAAGTCAAAGATCCATCTAGTCCTGCATTCTATTTCCACATTAAAATACAAGCACAACAGTGGCCTTTGTTCTCCATAATCTGGAATAAAGAGGCAGACTGCTTCTGATTCTGGATGTAATTATAATCCTGTATAATCTCTCCGATATGCTCAGGTCCTCTGGGGGACATTTACTTCTACCGGCCAGGACTAGACTGACAGCTGTCACCTTGAGGAACTTGGTGTCAGCCACCCCTAAACTGGAATTTCTGGCTGGGAGAGATTTGACAGTTGAACATGCTGTCTGAATTTAAAACAGTGTTAAAGACCTATCTCTTCTGGCAGGCCTACCCAGTCTATTTTAACGTATGCATTTTAAATGGGTATACAGTATTTTAAATTTGTGTTGGGTGTTTTTACTGTATCCCATATTTATATGTCTTAATTTATGCATTTAAACTATGTTGTTCCCCACCTTGAGCCTGGGGGGCAGGTGGGAGATTAAGAATTGTTTTATTTATTTGACAGCCATTGTGTTTGTTAGCAGGTGCTAACCTTCTCCTCCATGCTCTTGCTATGTGCTTGAACACACAGTGGTTTTTCCCCCCTTCAAAACAATAGGCATTATCGCATGCAAGATGTCATTGCCCAGGAAATAATACCTTATGTGTTATAATGGTTTGAATGTTGGACTACAACTTTGGAGACCAGGGCTCGATTCCCACCTTGACCATGAAATCTACTGGGTAACCTTGGGCAAGTCACACTCTCCCAGCCTCTGGGAAAGACAAAGACAAATCTCCTCTGAACAAATCTTGCCAAGAAAAGCCAATGATAAGGTCGACCTGAAGATACACAACAAGAACAAACAATTGACTGCCTGTGTCTGTCATTTTTCCTATTGGCCAGATGTGCCTCCATATATTTGCAAGCACTGAAACAAGTTACAGATACACCTCACTCAGCAAAGTAGATGTGTTTCTGGGCATTACTCTAACATAATACAGTGGTACCCCGGGTTACGAAATTAATTCGTTCCGCCGTGGCATTCGTAACCCGAAAGATTTCGCAACCCGAAAAAGCCATAGCCGCTAGCGCTAGAAAGCCGCGATTTCGTGCGAAAAAGCGCCGAAAAGCACCAAATTTTTTTTCGTAACCCGAAAAAACCTTCGTATCCCGGAACAGTTTTTTCCTATCTAATTTTTTTGTATCCCGGAAATTTCGTAACGCGGTCATTTCGTATCCCGGGGTACCACTGTATTTGGTACTGGAGGCAAAAATAACATAGAACAGAAATACGTTCCTACACCCCATCAAAGAAAGAGAAGTTCAACTTGTTTCAGCAAGTTTTTTATCCAAAATTAACTATATGCATATGTGAAATGAAACAACCAGATAAGGCTAGCATAAGGAGAGTATGATCAGCCTTCCAGAGATAAGCTGAAAGCTTCTGCTATCATGCATCTAGGGGTGACGTTTTCTTTTATCAGCCTTATGATTTCCACTTTGGTGGCTAAATTTCTAGATCTGTATGTGAGGGGAAATGTATATATGCATGCATGATTGGGGAGGTTATGTGCTCTCCCCCCCCCCTTCATAGAATCATAGAGTTGGAAGAGACCACAAGGGCCATCCAGTCCAACCCCCTGTCATGCAGGAAATCCAAATCAAAGCATCCCCAACAGATGGCCATCTAGCCTCTGCTTAAAGACCTCCAAGGAAGGAGACTCCACTACACTCCGCGGGAGTTTGTTCCACTGTCGAACAGCCCTTACTGTCAGGAAGTTCTTCCTAATGTTGAGGTGGAATCTCTTTTCCTGTAGCTTGCATCCATTGCTCCGGGTCCTGTTCTCTGGAGCAGCAGAAAACAAGCTTGCTCCCTCCTCAATGTGACATCCTTTCAAATATTTAAACAGGGCTATCATATCACCTCTTAACCTTCTCTTCTCCAGGCTAAACATCCCCAGCTCCCTGAGTCGTTCCTCATAGGGCAAGGTTTCCAGACCTTTCACCATTTTAGTCGCCCTCCTCTGGACACGCTCCAGTTTCTCAATGTCCTTTTTGAATTGTGGTGCCCAGAACTGGACACAATATTCCAGGTGGGGCCTGACCAGAGCAGAATACAGTGGCACTATTACTTCTCTTGATCTAGACACTATATTTTTATTGATGCAGCCTAGAATTGCATTGGCCTTTTTAGCTGCCGCATCACACTGTTGACTCATGTTCAACTTATGGTCTACTTGGACTCCTAGATCTCTTTCACATGTACTTTCATTCAGCAATGTGTCCCCCATAATCCTATATCTGTGCATTTCATTTTTCTGCCCTAAGTGCAGTACCTTACATTTCTCTGTGTTGAATTTCATTTTGTTAGCTTTGGCACAGCTTTCTAGTCTATTCAGATCATTTTGAATGTTGGTCCTGTCCTCTGGAGTATTAACTATTCCTCCTAATTTGGTGTCATCTGCAAATTTGATAAGTGTGCTCCCAATTCTGTCATCCAGGTCATTGATAAAGATGTTGAATAGCCCTGGGCCCAGGACAGAGCCCTGTGGGACCCCACTGGTCACTTCCCTCCAGGAGGAAAAAGAGCCATTGTTGAGCACCCTTTGGGTTCGGCCGGTCAACCAATTACAGATCCATTTAACAGTTACTTTGTCTAGCCCACATTTTACAAGCTTGTTTGCAAGAATATCATGGGAAACCTTGTCAAAGGCCTTACTGAAATCAAGATATACTATATCCACAGCATTCCCTTCATCTACCAAGCTGGTAATGTTATCAAAGAAAGAGATCAGATTTGTCTGGCATGACTTGTTTCTCTTTCTTTCAGTGCAGGTCTGCTCAGGGATTCTAGCAGCCTGGTCTGTTGTAGGAAGGCAGAAATAGTTACAGTAGGAATGGCTAGAGGACAATCCCATTGTGTTCTCCTCCAGCCCTGCTTCACTATCCTCTCAATGCCAGTGCTGCCAAAAAAATGTTCAGCTAGGCAGAAGCTGGGCAAATGTAAAAAAATGGTTTGTAAAAAGTCTGCTTTGTTCAGATGTCACTTGAAATACATTGTCCAATTCTGGGCACCACAATTCACGAAGGATGTTGACAAGCTGGATTGTGTCCAGAAGAGGGCGACCAAAATGGTGAAGGGTCTGGAAACCATCAAGCCCTCTGAGGAGCGGCTTAGGGAGCTGGGTATGTTTAGCCAGGAGAAGAGACAGTTAATAGGAGGTGTGACAGCCCTGTTTAAATATTTTAAAGGGCTTCCTATTAAAGATGAAGCAAGCTTGTTTTCTACTGCTCCAGAGACTAGGATACAGAGCTCCAGGAAAATATGTTCCACCTAAACATTAGGAAGAACTTCCTAATGGTAAGAGTTGTTCAACAGTGGAACACATTTCCTTGGAGCGTAGTGGAGTCTACTTTGGAAGATTTTTTTAACAGAGGCTGGATGACCATCTGTTGTGGGTGGTTGGAAGTTGTCTTCCTACATGGCAGAATGGGGTTGGACTTTATGGCCATTGGGGTCTCTTCCAACTCTATGATTCTGTGAAAATGAGCTTGTTTGTCAGAGGCTTCGTTAACTGAGGTATGCCTGGAAGTATTTGAAGCTAAGCTCTCTCCCTTCTACACTTGCTGCCTTCAGAGTAGTGATGGCCAAAGCATTGCAACTGGCCCCCTTCTTTAGAGCACACTTGACCTTTCCTTCTCTCCCTCAGGGTGGCAAGGAGGCTTTCTGCTCGACGGAAGAGTGCCCAGCGCAGACTCATGGCCAAAAGCCAAGCAGAGAAATGTGCTGCTGCCATGGCCAGCAAACAAGAACCTCCCCCTTCAAAGAAACAAAAATTGTAAGTCTGAAATATTCCTGGTGTGGGAGACATAAAAGATGGACTGGTGATATTTTAATGTGATTGTGCTATTCATACCCCCACTCTCCCTGCTGTTGCACAGGCCGTGTTCAAGTACAAAGCTTGGTGCAGTAGAAGTGTGCATTTTGGGCCCTACTCTTCCAAGGACTTGCCCTTAACAGCCCCTTTGAAACTAGGAGAGTTTTGGAAAGACAGACCTTGGTGTTAAGATTCAGCAAGAGGTATCATTCTGCCCAAGCACAGAATGTGGCTATGCGCATAGAATGCAACTTCTGGCAAAGATCTTGAGCCCCTCCACCCTTTTAAAAGAAATTAAGCAACTTAAGAAACTTTCTAATCCTCTAGGATGTCAAGATATGACTGCAGGTGTGTGGGAAGACATCTAAATTACTGAAAATACAATAGATCTCTCAGACTTGATGATTGAAGCAGAAATTCAGTGCTTCACAGCCACTTCCAATAACTAGCAAGGAAACTGTAAATTAACAGGCTGATTTTTGTAAACTGAGTAGAATGCAGGATGATTCATTCCAATTTTCTCTTTCCCTCTTGCGAATCTCAGCACCTCATTGCTTAGGGGACTCAAAAGAGGACTGATCTGCAAATTTTTGAAATGCAAGTCATTGCCTGCAAAGATTAGCCACATTACCTACTATGTAAAGGAGGTGCTGGAAATAGGCTCCTTTGGTGTGGAAAGCTGGTGCTGCCTGTGTTAGGAAACAGATTGGAGGCATTTTGCAAGTGTAGAAAAACTGGAGCACAATCAGTGAGGAGAGAGTACTCCTTGTACCACGCTGTTGATCTCAAAGGTTCAGGGAAATGTCCCTGGAGGACTTTGCCTCAGATCTGCTGCAGCAGACATATACCTTTCCCATTCCCTGTTGTGAAGATGGGGAGGAATGCTCTTGGGATGAGGGGCTGCCCTTGCTAAGTCTATGAGGAGATGAGAAGTTTTTAGCAGTCCTATGCTGTTCCCTCTCCAGCTGTATCAGAATTCCCAAGAAATCTAAGCCATGTGCACCTGCCTGTGCATTCAGGTAAAGCTAATATTTTGGGTTGCCTTTCAGCACTGGTGTTTGGGGATTGTCTGCACGGTGGTGGCAGCCAGGAAACCTCTTACACTTGAAAAGGATGCAGTGGGTAGTCTGTGGTTAGCAGGTCTGATCCTTATTTTCTTCCTCTTAACTCTTCCAGATCTGCTCAACAGGACAAACTGAGCGAAATAGCCTTGAACAGATATGTTACACCCACAAAGGCCAAAGTACCTGTCACACCTGCAACATTAAAGTAGGTTGTAGGATTTGATCTGGTTTCTGTTAACTGGCTATGATGCTATTAGTCCATATCCACCCATTGGAAAGCTCTCTTCTTTACCACTCAGCATCTTCTTCCACTTTCTCCAACTTTGGCCCCTATAGATGCATTGGAGTACAACTGCCATAGTCCTCCAGCCAACATTATGGGAGTTGTAGTTCAGCACATGTGGAGGGATCCAGGTTGGGGAAAGTTGTTGGGTTGATGAGTAATTGTAAGTATGTGACTTCTGGCTGTCAGGCAGCCAATTTTTTCCCCCATGAGAACCAATCATTCCAAAAATGAAGAGAGAGAAAGTCTGAACAAAACCACAACCATTCTTTGAAACCATTTTGTTTGCTCCAAACTGGAGGGGGGTATTTTTCACCATCCATGCAGCCTTGAAGGGTTCCAAGGGCAGAAAACTGGTTCTCAGACACACTGTGGTTACCTGCACCATGTTTAGAAACTTGAATACCTGCACTTGTTTGTGGATGAGGGTGTCACTTTGTCCGAGGTGGTCTTAGTGATGCTGTGACTGCTGAAGCTGAAAATCCAAAAGCCTGCACAAAACAATGCCATTGCAGAACTTACTGAAATAAATGGTGATTGCACAAGAGTACACTCAGGTTCTTTTACTATTCTAGTAGTTTTCTGAGTGGTCTACATGGTTGAGTATCTAACACAAAACCTATAAGTTCAAATTTTAGTTCATGTGTGTCCTAATTGGCAGAATACTGACTATTCTATATTAGGCCACTTGGTACTTAATGGATCAGATTTAGCAGAGATCTGGTCCCTAAAACTTTGAAATGTGCTTGCCTCAGAGTAAATGTGGGGTCTATTCTGTACTGAGAAATGGGGCATCTTTCATTTTTGGTTTTATGTCTGCATTTCATATCTTCCTCCTCCTTTCTCCATCATCTCCAAGCTCATAAATTGGGGTGGGATGCATGTGGTCTTCCAGATGTTAGACTATAACTCCCTAGCCAATGTAGCCCTTGTTGGGAATGGTGGGAGTTGTAGCAGTTCATCAAACATGCTCTAGGCCGAATGAGGGGGGGGCTACTTCATTTCTGCCTGGGGGGGGGCTACTTCATTTCTGCCTAGGTGTAGGAGATGCTGTGTCTGTGCCACTCTTTTCACTGAAAGCATTGGCAGGCTTTATTTTGTTTTTAGGAGGAAGAATCCATCTGTCAAGGGAAAGTCCACAGAGGATCTGGAAGTGGAGAAGATGCAACAACTGCAGCAAGAGGTGGCTGAGTTGCGCAGGAAGAATGAGGAGTCTCTTAGAGCTGCCATTGCTGGACCGGGTGAGCGTGAAGTAACTTGACATGAGAACCAGGAGAAGGAGGGGAGAGTAGCTTATGAAAGGTGTTGCTGGCAACACTACACTCATAATTTTATTTAAGTTCCATCTCTGACACACAGGTGCCAATGCTATCTCTGTTTGCTATATGCTCTGTCCATGTGTATTTCCCAGAGCAGCTCACCAATAATAATAACAACAACAACAATAGAGTAAAATTGGAAACTAATATAGCTTCGAAAGCAGTAAAGATCTGGAAACAGATCTTTCCAGAATAGCATAATGTGACCATTGTTGAAAAAAGAAAAGTAGGATCATAAGAAGGCTTTCAGTCCCAGAAAGTCTCTGGAAACCCCTGACAAGACTTCATAAGCCAAATGTCACCACTGAGAAGGCCATCTCCCCAGTTTCCCTCTCTGAAATCTTAGTACAGTATGACCCCCATGTTCATGAAATCAGTTCCAGCAATTTCACTTCCCCAAGTCTAAAAGAATATGGTTGCTCTAGCATCTGGAAATCCTACAGCGCAACTATATGGTCGACTTCTGACAATTCACTATTATCCATGATAAGTCTGGGTACATAAGTCCCGCAAATATGGAGGTCATAATGTATAGATTGGTTTTTGTCAGGGACCCATCTCCCCCCACACCACAGACCATTGCCATATTTGTCCCCTTTGGCTGCAGTTGTTTCTTTCAGGAAACATTCAGGGGACTGGCAGCTGATGGCATGTACACCAGCACCAGTCCAGGAACCATCACTGTGAGTAGCACTGCTGCAGATGATAAGAGGATCTTGGTGTCCAGCAAGGGTGTGGAACTTTTGAACCTCCAGATAACATTGGATTTCAGCTCCCAGAAGCCCCAACCAGTACTGGCAATAGTGAGAGATTATAGGAGTTTCTGAAGAGATAAATGTTTCCCAGCCCTGCTGTATAGACAGTTTCTGGCTAGCTATTCCCAATGTACAAACAAATGGCTTTGTTCCTCCTGCACCCCCACCAGGGAAGGACAGTGTCCTCCATCTCTGCCAGTACCTGAGATTTGTTGTTCTATTTTATTTATTTATTTATTTATTTGACTGCTGCAGAATGGGCTTGACATGAGACCTGCTTAGGGTCCTTATGACCACCATCTCCTTCGGCCTAGAGCAGGCATTCCTCCCAGCCTAAAAAAGCTTGGGCAGGCAGTTAATATAACTAATATAGGCAGTGTTCCCTAAGCCAGTTTGAAAGGGACTACCCATCCCAAACCTGATGCCACTTTTGTTTTATTGCATGATTCCAAAATTCTAGCGTTGCAAGAAGCTTTCCCTTTGAACAAAGTGAACAAGGAATGACTTTGTAGAGCTGTCAAGTTACTTTCCTCCCCTCGCCTTGGGTGGCTGGTCTTTCCATTGTATCTCATTTATAAAGGTGCCCCTAAGCTATGTGAGGTGTTCGTGCATCCAATGCACTGTGGGGCTTAACAATCTGGATACAAAATGAGTCCAAAGGAACAGTCTTGGGAAGGAAAAAGCAGGAGTGAAGGGGAATCTAATCTCCCAACATCACAACTTCCCCTAGCCTTCCTTCTTGGGGAATAGGCTTCACCTTCTTGATCACTTTAGTCCAGCTACCCTGTCCCTACAGTTCTGGAGCTATCTTGTGTAAGCAATATGGCAGTTCGTTACATGAGCACAGCTTGATAGAGTTACTTTTTTGAACTGCCATTTCCAGAATTCCCCCAGCCATGCTGGCTAGTGACCAGGCTAACTCTGGGATTGTGGAAATTGGGGCCCCAAAATAGTAACTTCTATGTGTTTATATACTTTTCCGCTGTTCTGCTGTGCTGTCCCAGTAATGTAATGTCATCCCAATGATGTAAATTCAGCTTGATGGTCTCTAAGGCATATTATCCCCCACCAATTTAGCATGTTTTTCAGGCCACTTTTATCTTGATTGGATGCAAAGCTAAGGCTTCAGCTTGAATACTTTTGAATTATCTTTCAGGTGTCATTGAAATTTGTAGGGCTTGGAATGCTTCCCATTAAATTTCAGGACCTCCCCCTCCATCCCTTTTTTCTCCATCAGGGCAACCTGTGAAGACAGCGACCCATATAACCAAGCCAGTAGACTTCCATTTCTGCACAGACGACAGGATTAAACAGCACGGGGAAAGCCAGCCTGGCACAGAATACAAGGAGGTGGACTTCGTAGCAGCCCTGAGGAGACATCCGCCATCTCCGGTGAGAGTGGAAGGGGGCACTAAGATTCAAGATGGGGAGTGAGGTCTGGCTTGAGAGCTGTCAGCTGTTCCATCTCATAACTGGAAAAGCAAAGATTGAAGCATGAAATGAAAATGTATGCATTATGAATTACATGGAAGGTGCAGAAAGAATGAGTCTGTAAGGCCTTTCACCTGTGTTGCCTTTGAACATAAAGAGACAGCATCTTTTGTTGTTTTCCTTAACAGTGATTATAAACCAAGCAATAGTTTTGTACTAATCTGGGTATTTTTCTGAAATAAGCAGTCATAAATTGTGATGAAAAGAACCTCTTCAAATTCCAAGAGGTAGTCTGACCTCCAGAAAAATGTGGAGCTTCCAAGGCAGATTTTGCCACCAAGATTATAAATCAGATTCACCTGTAAATCAGATTTTCTCTTAAAGTTCTTCCCCTCCCATGTAAATCGGTGTATAAATATCTGCAAACTGGGGCAACTTCTCATGCATTTGATGGAAGTAGGCTGGAGTCCATGAAAACTTACAGCACATAAAACTTTTTTCCTCTTTTAAGATGCCATAAGACTTTGTAATGTCTTTGGAAACTGGTGAAAGGGTGCTGCTTTTTCCTTATAGTCTTGTGGCAAAGGCTAGTGTTTCCATCAGGGAAGATTGGGTGAACCTTTTGCTGTGCAAGAACAGCTCCATTGTTGGCAGAGCCACTTGAGCTTAACCCTGTCCATTGTGTCTCCTTACAGGCCCGAGTGGCAAAGGGACCCACAATCCCAAAGCCGTTCAATCTCTCCCAAGGTAACAAAAGGAAGCTTGAAGAAAACCCTGCTGAATATGTATCCTTGGCTCAGCAAGTAGAAAACTTCCAGAAACGCACTCCCCCACGTTACCACCTGAGGAGCAGGAAGGATGATGAAGGTAAAACTAAGAACCGGGGAGCTGGTGGTCCATCTGTGGCCAGCAGAGCATGGGGAACACTGTAAGCACAGCCCCCTAAACTCAGGAGTGGACATAGCATGGCCCTCTGCATACAAGCCCCATGCCTGCTTTTGCTGCTCCACATTCTCTAGGCTCTCTTTTTTCTTCCCCTACAGACTATTTAACCAACAAATTGCTGCTTCTGGAAATCTCCAGGTGTAACAGTTCACCTGTTAGTTTCCCTTCACTGTTCAACATCCAAAAACAGTTTAGGGAGGCATTCCATAGTACTAGCTGTTAATCTGTCACAATGCTTATGTGTTCATTGTATACTATCTTTTATTATAGCCCGCCTAGATCTGTAGGGAGGGGCAGGATATTATTATTATTATTATTATTATTATTATTATTATTATTATTATTTGCTGTATTATTTTAGAGATGTTTTAATTTTGTACATTGATGTTTTAGATTGTACACCTTGTGGCAGGTTTTTCGTTATCGTTATTTTTTTAATATTTTGATTCCTACTATGTAAAGCACTATGCAAATTTAACAGCGCTCTATAAATAAATGTTGATAATAATAATAATAATAATAATAATACATGCTTTTTCTGAACCAAAAGAGGACTCAGTAACACTCCTGTTTCTGTTTTCTTTTGTTTTGCTTCTGGCAGTTCATGCTGCCCCCCCCCCATGAGGTCCCAGGGCAGAAACTGGCCCCTGGACTCCCAACCCTGTCTTTCACGCGCTCTTGTCTAATTATAGATCTTTCTGCCTTTTTTTCTATGGCTTGTAGGCATAACACAGAACAGACCCCTGAAGCCCAAGGTTACTAACCCAAAAACTCCCCGCCTTGAGACAAAGACCCGTTCCAGGCCTGTCACATGCAAGAGTTCAGCTGAGCTGGAGGCTGAGGAGATTGCCAGGCTTCAGCAGTAAGTGTAACTCTTTGTTTATAAGCTACATCTGAAGAGCTGCTCTCAGAGATGATTATGCTGACAGACTGAAGGTGAGGGCTAGGCAGAGATGGGTGACCAAGATGGCAAAGGGTCTGCAAGGCAAGCCTTCTGATGGAGGGACAGTTGAGAGAGTTGGGTATATTAGTCCTGAAGAAGAGAAGAAGGAGAGGCAATATGATAACCATCTCAGATATCTGAAATGCTGCCAGATGTAATGAGCATGCTCCAGAAGGCAGCATTCAAACCAACAGGTCCAAACTGTAAGAAAGAAGATGCTGAACTTCTTGATGGTATGAACTGTTATATAGTGGAACAGAGTCCCTTGGAAGATGATGGACTCTCCTTCATTGTAGGTTTTTAAGCCAGTTTGATATGTAACTCTCAGGGTTGCTTTAGCAGTGGGGTTCCTGCAAAGGAAGTAGAGTAAGCTATTTATTATTTTACTTTGTTTTATTTATATGTTGCTTACCTCCCAGGAGGGAACACAAGAGACTAACTAGGTTCCCTTCCAACTCTTAATGCTTGTTGTCAGTTGAGTATTAGGTGAACACTCAAATACAAGAGGAACTTCATCCTGCTCATGGTCTGCTGCTTTATTCCACAGGTACAAGTTCAAAGCTCAGGAACTCAACCACCGGATCTTGGAGGATGCTCCCCTTTTGCCTAAAAAGCTGCCAATGAAAGAGCTCACCAAACCAATTGGCTTCAACCTGGAGATTGAGAAGCGCATTCAAGACCGTGAGAACAAGAAACCAGAGGAGGAGGAGCACTATGAATTCCATTCGAAGCCATGCCCCATCAGAATCCTAGAGGATGTGGTGGTAATTCCTGCACCTTGCATGCCTGAACATGATGAAAGAGCCCCTGAGGGCTGGATCAGACAAGAACCCTGTCTAATCCAATATAGTCAGCCCCCCATATCCATGGACTTTTTATCCATGGATTTGAGCATCCATGGTTTGAAAATATTTTTAAAATATATAAATTCCAAAAAGCAAATCTTGATTTTGCCATTTTCTACAAGGCACACAGTCCTACTGTGCCATTGTTTTTAATTTGAATATCCACAGGAGGTCCTGGAACTAAACGCTAGCAGATACAAGGGCCCAATGTATTCTGGTCACATGTTGGCCAGCTAAATGGTGCTAGGGAGCACACAAGGAGAACATAAATTTGTGTTCCTTATCAACTGGTAGTTATAGGTGTATTGCTTCTTGATACTGAAGGAAATATGTAGCAATCTGTGTGGCCCTCCACCTTTCTCACCATTGACAAAGCTGGCTAGGGATGATGGAGGTTGTATAGGCCAGCAACAGTGAGAAATTGCACATCCTGATAAATAACTATCAAGCTAGTAACCATTTATTGATTTAATATTTATATTTGTACCTCACATTTTTTCAGAGTAATGGTAATTGTTCTATGAGATAGACCAGGCTAAGAAAGACAAAGCAACTTGCCTGGGCTCACTGAAGAAGAGTTGCGTCTCTGCAGTTCTAGTCCAACACTAACAGCAGCATTGCATGAGTTCTCTTTTGCTTTCTTTCTGAAGAGGAAAGTAAGGAATAGCTAGATCTGTACTGGAGCTTCTATCAATATAGAGGAGGGTGTTCCTGAAAAACTGTGTGTCCATCTGCTTTCAGTTGTTCCCTGTAATGTACAACCCTAGGTGGAGTGGAATGTCCCAGTTAAGCGAATGCTGAAGCTTAGTAGCCAGGGGAATCCTGATTACTAACAAGGATTCCATTGCAAATGCTCAGGACTTCCTCAACAGATAGCACCATAGAAAAGAAAGTTCTGTTGAATGCAGAAAAACAGTACCAAGTACTGTTCCAATATGAACAGAACAGCCTTGGTCAAGAAATCCAGGAAAGCCATGGGGGGAGAGGCAAGGGTTTTATGAAGGAAAGAAGCACTGTTCCATTAAAGGTGTCAGACAGGTGTAATCTTTAGCTGGACTTTCAGTGTTTTCATTTGGTCCCTACTTGAATATTTAATATTTAACTTGTCTCAACTAAAAGATTTGGACAATTTAGAAAGTTCTGGTGGTATGGTGGTGTATGCTTAGTATTTCTTGACTAACCCAGAGGCCTTACTGCAACCTACTGCTTTGTTCCTACAGGGTGTTCCGGAGAAAAAACAGCTTCCCATCACAGTACCTAAGTCCCCAGCTTTTGCCCTGAAAAACAGATCCAATACCTTGGCAAGAGAAGAGAAAGAGAAGGTGAAGCTTGTGATATATTTCAACTTCTGTTTTAAACAGTAGCAGCAGCCAACCTCTCAATGGTTGCCAACCTGGCTGCCAGGGTAGGGAGTGATGTGAGCTCTGGCTGAATGGCCATCTTGATTTTTCTGCCTGAGTATGGCTTCCATTTTGCAGCACTTAATTCAAGTCTTGGCTGATTCCATAGGACTGCATATATTCAGGTGGCAGGCAGATTGTGTGGAGTCCCTTTGGGAAGCAGGGATGGGATCCCTGGGGATACAAGAATGCACCCTTTTTTCAGGACAGCAGCTATTGGACCCTCCCAAATGCTACATCTTCACTGCAAAATTAATTCAATTTGGCAATACTTTAACTGCTATGGCTCAATGTTATGGAATCCTGGGATTTGTAGTTTTGGGAGCTATTTAACTTCTGTCAGAGAGCTCACCTGCTGCAACAAACTACAAATCCTAGAATTCTGTAGGATGTAGCCATGACAGTTAAAGCGGCATCAAATTGCATTAATTTTGCAGTGTGGCAGCAGTCCAAATTTCCTTAAAACAAAACTCCACATAGGATGAAACTGGGGAAGAATGTTGCACATTACCCTCCTTGGTATGCTTGTGACAGTGTTGTCTCCTGCAGGAAGAAGTAGTTCCGGTGATCAAAGCCAAGCCAGCGCCACATTTTGGTGTGCCGTTTAAGCCAAAAACCATAGAGCCACGGCAAGTGGAGATCTGCCCTTTTTCCTTTGACTCACGGGACAAAGAGAGGCTGCTCCAAAAAGAGAAGAAAATTGAAGAGCTGCAGAAAGAAGAGGTGAGTAGTACCAAAAAAAAGGTGTCTAGCTTAGGAGAGCGTTCTTATGGGAAGTTCAGCTGCCAAGGGTGGTGTGGGCTGTTGCTGAAAAAGGAATAGCATGGTCCTTCAACTCGTAATAAAGACGAGGAGGCAGATGTTGGCTGCAGCGACACACACACACACACACATTTGCAACTGGTCCCCAAAAATAAAAGCAGGTGTTGTGAAGGAGGAAAAAGGAAAGCTACAGGTTCCCACCAGTGGAGCAGGGTTCATTCAGGAGGTTGGCTTCTGTTGGCTCTGCTGTCTGCACTGTGTACAAATACTAAAATAGGAAAGTGATTGCTCCACTCTTCCTACTGCCTGGCTGGTAATTTTTAAACCTTAAGGGATAAAGGGGGTGTTAATCTGCATGTTACCTCTTGTAACAAGTTTACTCACTCTATATAACTGTTTTGGAAACTTCAGCGGGTCCAAAATTCTGCAGCCAGTCAGCTGGTTACAGGGAGCACATAACTCCATTACTACTGCAACAACTCCACTGGCTACCAGTCTGTTTCCAGGCCTAATTTAAAGTGCTGGTTACCACCTATAAAGCATACATGGCTTGGATCCATACTATTTGGAAGACCCTATCTCTATATAGTCCTGTCCATGTTTAAAGAGCATATTTGGAGAGGACATAGGAGACAGTCTCCTTAGTGGCTGCTCCCTGGCTGAGAAATCTTTCCATTGCAAGACTTATTTGACCTCTTTTCTACTCTTTTCACTAGCAGGAAAGATCTTTTTAGTTAAACAGCCCTTTGGTTGCTAAGTAGTTGTGACAAAGGGTTTTTTTAATGGGATCTTCAATTATGTTTTAACTCTTTTAAACTATTTTATATTAGTATTTTTAATAGGGACATTTAATTTTTAAATTAGATTTGTAGTTCTGCTGATCTGCTTTATAAATTGACTTAGGTGCCAGAGAAAGGTGGGATATCACCCGAATGAATGCGTAAATGCTGCTGTCATTCCAAGGAAGGCCCATTCTCCCCATTTGTTTGTTCATAATTAATAATGACCTTACTGTAAACCTTTATCACAACTCAGTTAATTATTTGTTTACTAATTCAATTCCCATTTACAATATCCTCTTTCCCATCACTTTTCTTTAAAAACACATTTTAGCCCCAACAATACTTTGAGTCCATGTTTGCTGGTATCTCTTGGTTTCTGACAAGACATCTCAATCAACATCCCTGTAGGGGTGAAAAGCATGACTTTGTATTTTGCTCCACTAAAGCAGTTTTAATAGATAGTGGAGTAGAGTAGAGTTGTCTTGAGCCTGATCCCAAGTGCTCCAGTAATTTTCGTTATAAAAGGAAGTTGTCTGTGGATTGATACATCTTACACCTCCTTATATGAAGCAGGCTTTCTTTCCAAACCATCAGTGTCTGAGATTTCTCACTTTTGAGGCAGAGTTTCTGAGCAAGCCTTCCACTATTGTCTAGCTAGTCTCCTCTTCCTCTTCCCTGGGAGGTATTCTGACTCCTGAATTGTTCCAATGGCTGCTGCTTTTATGCCATGGTGGGTAAGGCCAATCCAAACAAATAGATAATGTAGCAGTACATAAATGGCAGAAGCATGAATTAAAATAAATCAGCAATTGGAACTAACTTACATTTGGGACTGAAATATGTACAATCTCATAGCAGTAACCACTGAGGGGTGGGGCGGTAATCTACTAGCACCCTTAATGCAAACTACCACTTAAATAGGGCAAAAACCTCTCTGATCCCAACAGCCTGGCCAGCAGGACGTTATGGCCAGTGATCTAGAAAACTGCTAGGAGGTCCAAGAGAATCATTAGCGTGTACTCCTTCTGACTTGGCGTCCAAGACACTTTGTTTTCCAGACCAGGCCTGAAGCTCAGCTGAAGTGGATCTAGAGAATCATCTTTATCCAAGATGCCAGGAATTGGCTTACCATGTGACAAGCCTCTCATGGAGCAACAGACTGGGGGCAGCTGACCTCAGAGAAGCACTGCTTAGCCCTGTTCTGTTTGTTTATTAGGTACCCAAGTTCAAAGCCCACCAGCTACCTCAGTTTGACCACATCAGCTTGCCAGAGAAGAAGGTAAAGAACCCCACCAAGCCAGAGCCCTTCCAGCTGGCAGTTGATGCACGAGGAGCCCTGCGGCATGAGATGTGGCAGCAACAGGTGAGGGCCAGGTTGCACTGTAGAAGCTGGAATGGTTCTTTGGGCTAAGAGGCCTGTTGGATATTCTTAATTGACTTGATTCTCATTTTGGACAGAGAAGCATCCAGAACTGTAGCATCCAACAGAGTCCTAAGGCTGTCAAATCTGATCATCCCCTTGGCCTTGGTTTTTTATGTTCAAACTTATATGTCTATAAGAAGGAAAAACCTTATCATTGGTATCTTATTTGGGCTGTAGAGGGACAGAAGCCATGAGAGAGGGGAGGGAAACACATGGCTTCAGAAGAAAAGTGTGTGCACGTCTGTGCATCAGCTCAAATTCAGGAGACCCTTTGTATGTCACATCTAGCCAAGTCCTTGACCTCCCTTGCCTTACAGTTCCTAGAAATCTAGCTAACAAATGTAGCCTGCCGTGAAACCAATGGGGAGACTGTTTCATGCAGCTATCTTCCCTAGCAGATTGGAAAGTAAATCTCAAACATCCTTCAGGCATTTGTAGACTTGGTCTGCTTCCTCAAATGCATGGAGTGAACTGGATCTGAGGAAGCAGACGAAGTCTACCAAAGTTTATGCTACAGTGTCTTTTGCTCACTCAGTCTAAAAGGTACTACAAGATCCCTTTGCATACTGATTTTTCCATACTAACATGGCTATGTCTCTGAATTCTACTGACAAGGTAGTGAGACTTCAGAGGATTCTTGCTCTTCCTTGCTTATGGGGGTGTGACAATCCATGTATAAAATAGAGCCGCCTTTCCATGCAGGTCTTTTAGAAATCCCATGCAGGTCTTTTAGAAACAGATAATCACAGGTGGAGGCCTGCAGCTTTCTGAGTTCTCAAAAGATGTATGCTGCTATCGATACACATATGCCTTTGAGTCTTGACTGTGGTACTGGAGGTAGTACTGTATTTGTAGTGGGTTGCTAGGTGCAAAATATCATTGTGTAAATTGGCTGTTAATTTGTAGTTGGCACAGGTGAGGTTTTGAACCCCAGCCCCATCCTCCTACCATACTCCCTTGGATTTTGCTGATCTTTTAATCTCTTCTGGGGCCTTTGTGGCAATGGGGTGCAGGAATCTCATTAAATCCCCCCACACACACACACACACAACTGATTGTGTTTCTTACCCCTTGTAAAGCTCAAGGAAGAGATGAAACGGCAGAAGGAGGCTGCTTCTTTCAAGGCCCAGCCCAGCACTGTTGTGCACCAGGAACCTTTTGTGCCAAAGAAGGAGAGCAAGTCCCTTTCAGGTAAGTCTTCCTCATCAGAGCTGCCACCTCCTTTATGCCAAGCCTAGCTCCTCAGATGTGCAGCTTTGAGAGACCTTCCAGTGACAGCTGACATCTCTGCCCAGTGGCTGTGGGAGGCAGGGAAGCAGCCCATGCTTCACTGACCTTGGCTGCCCTTTTGTCACCCACATTTGATTGAGTGAGTGCTAAGTTCGGACAGGCGTAAGGTGCAGGCAAGAAGCTGCAGTCTTGGCAACACCTGGCAGGCTTCCCCCTCTTGCCCTATGGCTCCTTGAGGGCAAAAAGCTTAGCTTACTGCTGCTCTTTAGAAGCCTCTTTGTTCACAGGAGCATTTTATGTATCTCACAACCACTTTTTTGCTTCCCACAAACTGCCCTTAGGATTTACATGCAGACATATAACTCTCTTCTCCCTCTTTATCTCACCCCACCAGAGTTAGATCAGCCACACAGCTCTGTTTCTTGGGTATAACTCACTTGAGCAGAAAATAAATTTCAGGATACTTCTAAGCAGATAGTTCTTCTCTGACAGCAAGCAACAGTGGTTAAATTCTTTGCATGTTGTAGTGCTGTGAGGCTGTGCTTTGCATACCTGTTTTCATTTGACTGCATCTGTGTTGTTCGCTATGTTTCTGAACTCAATTCTGCAGCTCCTGAAAGTTTTGAGCTTGCTACAGAGCGGCGCGCTCGAGAGCGGCAGGAGTATGAGAAATGTCTGGCAGAGCTTGAGGCCAAGAAGGCGCAACAGCAAGAAGCGGCGAGGCGCATTGAGGAAGAGCAAGAGAAAAGGGAATTGGCCAGGCTCAGAGATGAGCTGGTAAATGAGCCCCCCTTTGGGAAATGGGAGATGTTACTTCAGGTTGTGTAACTAGCTGGAGGTGGACAGAATTGGGCCATTGCAGACTCCAACTCATGGCACTACTTTGTGCAAGAGTTAGATCACTGGAATTTCTAGGGGTGGTGTTGTCTTGCGCAATGCAGGAGGGGACTTCATACAATGCACATGCTTTGTCACTGAAATCCTCCCTATGCCTTATTGACCAGTGGTCCTGTTTGCTGGTCTACAAATCCTCTCTCCTTGTTCCTTTTGTGTGCCTTCATTTTTTCCAGCGATGGAGGTGGAAACATCCTATAACGTGGATTGATTCCATCTCTTGCTCCGAAATAGGCAGGAAAAACAAACTTGAAGGAGTCGCCACCAGAGGGAGCAACCTCCTCCATCCCTCAGTCTTTTTCCTGCCTCACTCTGAGTAGGCTGTGTTTTCTAATAACTTGATTAAAGAAATGATTTCAACATCTTTTTGTCACAATCAAAACAAGGCGTTGATAATATTGTGGCTTGTCTTGGATGCATTTTAACATACTACAAGAAGAGTGAGATATCTCTGTTGTGATCAGTTGTTGATCACTCCATTTACAGTGCAGCTACTTCCTCTGCACTACCAACAGTCACATCCATCTAAGATAAATTTAGGACATGACATGGCCTATCTTCCACATTTACATGCCAACTCTGTTGAGTTGCCTTGAATCAAAAAGAGGCTTCCTTTGGGAGACACATCTGGTGGTTCTCACATAAGTGATATGCCTCAGTTCACCCACCCATTGGTTGGGCAGCTTTGGTAAGTCCCGCGTTATAGGATGTTTCCACCTCCATCGCTGGAAAAAGGAACATTGGGTCTTACCTGTGAGATGTTTGTTTTCAGCGATGTAGGTGGAAATATCCTCCCCACCCAGAACTGAGGAGGCTGTTTCCCTTGGCTTTGCAAGGGTGGTTGTTAGTTATTTTTAGTTTGACTTTATGATAGTTTCTATTGATTATACTTAGATTTGCATTAAATGCTCTCTGAGTTCGTTTTCTATCCTTGGCTGTAATATTGACTGAGGGATGGAGGGGGTTGCTCCCTCTGGTGGCATCGACTCCTTCAAGTTTGTTTTTTCTGCCTATTTCGGAGCAAGAGATGGAATCAACCCACGTTATAGGATATTTCCACCTACATCACTGAAAACAAACATCTCACAGGTAAGACCCAATGTTCCTTTCCTCACCATCTGTGTCTCAGGGACAGAGGTCAGTTCACCATTGCCAGCATGTTTTGTTATAGTATATTCGCTAATGGCTGCAGAGTCAGCAGGTTAATCGGTGCCAACTGATGTTCAGGATTAGATCAATGGCAACAAAAGTCCCTGGAACAAGTGATGCTTTCTAAGTAGCAAGGTGATGCGGTGGACCAGCTGATCCCAGAGCATTAAGACAAGCTTGAGGGAGCATCCTTAGATACTTGCAGCTGCTGTAGTGGCAGTGTCCTACAAGTCTTCAAAACCAAGAGATGGGTGAATTTCTGAAAATTGCATGGGGAGAGAACTGGCATGCTGGTAGACTGGTATACAAAGGATGGTAGGTCTAACAGATGTTAGATGCCATATTTCCTATTAGATCCTTGGCATCTCCATTATGGGGATCTTGAGTTGCATGACTAGGACCTTTAAAAAGCTGCTGTCAGTCTGATTACTGGGCTTGGAGGACCACCTTTGTTTTTTAAAGAGTTTCCTGTGTTTTTAAGCAGCCTCAATCTCTTTGGGATGGGCAGGGCCATTTCATGTCGGAAAACACAGGACCTTGCCTCACGGTTGCTCAAACCTTCCTTCTTCTTGTTTCTTTCAGGTGCACAAAGCCAACCCCATCCGCAAGTACCATAATGTGGAAATCAAGCCCAGTGAACATCCGTTGACAGTTCCCAAGTCTCCCAACTTTTCTGACCGATTCCAGCGTTGACATGACCTCCCCACCACCACCGTCGCCAGTGCTGATCTGCCCGGAGCAAAAGGACCGTCCACCTCACTCTTGGGCTGTTTTTCCTCCATGGCAGAGACTTTTTTTTCTCAAACTGCCACTGGCTGGGTTTTTTTTTTCATGGCTTCATTTCCTGAAAGCGAAGAACTAGACTGTATTCTGACTATAGTTGCTTCCAGACCCTGTTTGCATTTTTAGTGTAGCTCCGTCTTTTCAGAGGAGCCTGTGTTTATATGCCAAATATTGTATACTTTAACGAAAATAAAATGTTACTACTGGGCAGGTTTCTCTCTGCCCCTTGGGAGGACAAGGTGTCATTTTTCTGTTTCCCAACCAAGTATGAAACCTGGCCCCCAGCCCCTGCCAACCCTTCACACTTCTCCACTCCTCCTCTGTAAATAACTTTTCTTGGCTTCAGATTGCCACGCCAAGAGCTCCTTGTTTTTGGGTGACCGTCTCAGTTCCTGGCCTAAGTTCTGCGGCCTCACCTGCTGGTTCTGATCAGGGGACCAAGTTTTAAATAAACTTTTATGTGATTATTACATAAACTGAATGGAATCAGACTAGTCTCTTTTTCAGATGGGAGATGGCACATACAGATGTCATGGTGGAGAAGCCTTGGCAGTGTGGCACAGTTGTGGCATGGTGATGGCCCCAAGAGGTGCTCTTGCCTTTCTCCAGCTCTCTATAAAAGGAGGGAGACTTCAGCCTCATCTAGGACAGGCAGCATTTCCTAAAGTTTTTGATGGCAAAGATGCAAACAATGACATCTTTAATAGGTTAAAACGACATGTGCTTTGTTTATGCTTTGATACATATCCTCAGTCATTCTGACAAGTAGTGGTTTGTGTCCTTGTGCTTATAGAGTAGTCCAGGTAATGTTTTTTCCTGCCATTATGCTGCTTGGCAGGACAGAACTCTCCAGATGATGATGAACTGCAACTTGTAGCATTCCTCGCCATTGCCTAGGGCTGATGGGCTTTGTAGCCCAGTAATTCCTGAAGAGCTACACCTTCCTTCTCACCCTGCCCTATTTAAGCTCCTAGTGAATCTGGCCAGATTGAGGCTTTTGCTATTTCTCTAGAGCCAATGCCATACTGTGTCTGTCTTCTCTTGGTCTGATTCTGTTGTAGCAGATGAGGCTTCTTTTATCATCTTTTGCTCTGACTCCTAAACTAGTCAGTTTCAATAGCATGGTTCAGTTTTTCAGGTCCTATTTAGTCCCACTTCCACTACGCACAGTGGCTGGCACACTGAGATAAAGCGTTTGTTGGCCTGGCCTGTGAACCAACAAAACAAAACCCTACCTGCATTTTGCAAATTAAAACTAAATCCAACCTTGTTTATGAAAAGTTCTGGCACAGTTTCACATAGCTTGTGGAAGAAGCCTTCATAGTTTACATATTTAATGCTAGCTGTTTTCAGTGGGCTCTTAAATCAAGATGCTCAGGCATAACACAGGGTTGATGGACATATCCATGGCACTGAGTTACTTTTGTTTAGGCATGCACTAAACCTGCTTAGAAACAACCACTGACCAGGTTGCCTTTGTTCAGCAGTCACAGTTGTATTGGATCACAGTTGTATTTAGTTCATTATTTTTCGCAGCAGTCACCCCAATGCTTCTGAAAGCCATGAGCAGGACATGAGGGCAGTAGCACCCTCCTGCTCATGTTTCTCAGCAATTGGGATCCAAAGGCATGCTGCCTTTGGCACTGAGGGTCACATGTTGCCTCTTCTAGACCTACAACACACCTGTGCTTAAGAATGATGGGTCACCATGTTTGGTCCGCCTAACTAGGGTAGGCAAACCACTATTTGGCAGGTGATTTAAACAGATATGTTTAGCCTGGAGAAGAGAAAGTTAAAGAATGTCATAGTGAATGAAGATAGAGCAAGTTTGCTTTCTGCTACTCCAGAGAAAAGAACCTGGAGCAACAGATTCAACATCTTTCCATGGTTATACTGTTGAACAACTTTTACTGTCAGGAAGTTCTTCCTAATGTTGAGGTGGAAGCTCTTTTCCTATTGTTTGAATCCAATGCTCTGGGTCCTAATCCCTGGAGCAGCAGAAAACAAGCTTGCTCCATCCTCAATAATAATAATAATAATAATAATAATAATAATATCCCACCTCTGTAGAATAACTGGGGCGGCTTACAGTTAAAATAATACAATTCCATATCTCAATATCTCTTTCACCTTAAATCATCCCTTCAAATATTTAAACAGGGCTACCATATCACCTTTTAACCTTCTCTCCAGGCTAAACATTTCCAGTGCCCTAAGCTGCTTCTCATGGGGTTTGGAGGCTTTCAAACCCTTTCACCATTTGGTTGCCCTCCTTTGAACACCGTCCTGCTTCTCAATACCCTTTTTGAATTGTGCCCAGAACTGGATGCAGTATTCCAGGTGTTGTTGTTATTGTTATCCACCTTCGACTCGATCTCGACCCATGGCGACCCTGTGGATGAGACATCTCCAAGACTCCTTGTCCTCCACTGCTTTGCTTAGGTCCTGCAAATTCATACTCATGAACTTCTTAATAGAGTCCATTCATCTGGCATCTGGCCTTCCTCTCTGTTTCCCTCCACCTTTCCCAGCATTATGTTTTTTTCCAGTGAGTTGTGACTTGTGACTCCTCATGATGTGGCCAAAGTACAACAGCCTCAGTCTTGTCATCTTGGCTTCCAGAGAGATTTCCAGCTTGATCAGCTCTAGCATTGTTGCTTGTTTATTTTAACCAGTTCTATTTTATATTACAGTTGTCCCTCTATATTTGCTAGGGTTAGGGGCACAAGACCCCCGTGAATATGGAGAAAAAGCAAATAACAAAAACACCATGTTTTTCCCTGAGAGGACACTTCTCTAGGAATCTCTAGGTCCTCCAGTGCAACTCTGTGGTCAATGTCCAACATACACTGACCAAAGAGTGGCTCTGGAGTAGCTACAAATGGTCTTTCAGTGCAACTTTTAGTTAAAATTGACCACAGAGTTGCACTGGAGGACCTAGACAGTCCTAGGGAGAACATATTCATGAAATCCGTGAATAATCAAAGCCGCAAATATGGAGGGATGACTGTATTACCTATTTTTTATAGTATTTTGTAGATTGTACGCCATTGGCAAGTTTTATTTTTATTATTTTGATCATTTGTATGTACAGTGGTACCCCGGGATACGAAAGCACCGCGTTACGAAATTTCCGGGATACGAAAAAATCCCATAGGAAAAAACTGTTCCGGGATACGAAGGTTTTTTCAGGTTACGAAAAATTTTTTGGTGCTTTTCGGCGCTTTTTCGCACGAAATCGCGGCTTTCTAGCGCTAGCGGCTATGGCTTTTCGGGTTTGCGAAATCTTTCGGGTTACGAACGCCGCGGCGGAACGAATTAATTTCGTAACCCGGGGTACCACTGTACAGCACTGTGTACATTTATAGCGCTTTAGAAATAAACTATAATAATAATAATAATAATTTAGGATATTTTCTAGTTCTCCCATAGCTGTCCTCCCCATTATGATTTCTTGACTGCAGTCCCCATTTCTATCAGTGTTTGATCCCAGGTATGAACCTTCTTTTACTATTTCTATTTCCTCATTGTCGAGGTTGAATCTGTAAATTTTCTGTGGTCATTATTCTTGTTTTCTTTATGTTCAACAGTAAACCTGTCTTTGCACCTTCTTCTTTGGTCTTCCTTAGTAGTTTGTTTCAGGTCTGGGAGATTTTCAGCTAGTATTATGGTGTCATCTGGGTATCTCAGATGGTTGATATTCCTTCCTCCTATTTTCATTCCTCCTTCTTCTGTGACCAATCCTGCTTTCCTTACAATATGTCCTGCTTATAAGTTGAATAGGTAGGGTAAAAGGATGCAGCCTTGTCTGACTCCTTTGCCAATTGGGAACCATTTCTCCTTCTTTTCTTCTGACACTGGCCTCTTGTCTTGAGTAAACATTCCTCATTAGGAATTTATCAGATGTGTTGGCACTCCAATCATGTTTTTAAGGGCGTTCCATAGTCTTTCGTGATGTATGCAATCAAAGGCTACAATCTATAAAGCACATGTTGATTTTCTTCTGGAATTCCTTGGTGCGTTCCTTTAGCCACCGTTTGTTTGCAACGCAGTCCCTAGTGCCTCTTCCTTTCCTGAACCTGCTTGCACCTCTGAGATTTCTCTCTCCATGTATAATTGGAGCCTATGTTGCAGATTTTTGTGAGGCTTGATCAAAGCAGAACAGAGTGATACTATTACTTACCTTGATCTAGACACTATACTTTTATTGATGCAGCCTAGAATCGCATCAGCTTTTTTCGCTGCTGCTGCTACATCACACTGTTGATTCATGTTCAACTTGTGATCTACTGGGACCTTTTCACATGTACTGCATAAAGCTGGCCTCCCACCACCCCTAAGAAGAGTCAAAACATGTCCTAGTTTCCCCCCCATGTGCTGATGGAAGCAGTGAAGAAACCAGTGGCTGCATGCTGGAGCCTCAGCTGGCGCTCCAGTTACAGGGCAATGGGCGGCTGTGCTTCAGGTAAGGGCTCTGGGAGGACTCCCTTCTTCCCTCTGGAGAGCAGCTGCCCTGCTGAGGAGGAGCCCGATTTAGCCAAGAGGATTGAGTTTCCTCACTCAAAGGGGGATGAGGCTTGGCTGCCCAGCTGGCTTTTCCCAGACCCATGGAAAGAGCAGAAAGGTTAAAGACTGTCCTGGCTGAGGCTGTGACGACAGTGTAGCCCAGGGAACGGGGATGCTTGATCCCACGCCAGTTCTCCCAGGACACTTTTGTACTGGTCAGAGCCCCTGGTTCTGGAATGTGTGTGAGAGAGAAAGAGACACACACAGAGACTGAGCTTAGTTTCTCTCTGCTTCATTGAGGACAGTGTGCCCAATATATACACTGCCACCATTTTTTTGTGGAGACGACAATCCCCAAAAACAACCTCGCCCCCGGTAACATGATCCCTTTTTTTGCATGGCAAGAGATATAAATGAAGTAAATAAGAAATATAAGAGATAATTCTGGAAGCTGTAATCCAAAAAAGCAATGTTTCCAAGTGCAAAAAAGTACACCCCCCCCCAAAAAAAAGCAATTTATTTCCAAGTTTTTCAAGATAAAAAGAGAAGGGGAAAGTAGTCTTGCGGCACCTTTAAGACTGACCAGTTTGATTCCAGTATAGACAAAGATCTTGTAGCACCTTTGAGACTAACTGAACAAAAGTGCTACAAGATCCCTCTAGATAGGGATTCTACAGTTTAACACAACTATATCTTTACATTCTTCCAGTTTTATCCCGGCATAAGTTTTTGGAAGACTGTAGCCCACTTTTAAAAACTTATGTGACAGTAAATGGCTTGGAGGGGGCATCCACACTGGACACTCATAACTGTCATTGCTCCAGCCCATGGAATCCTGGGATTTGTAGTTCAATAAGGCGCTTAGAATTATTTAGAGCAATCCCCTGAGCAGCATTACAGCTCTCTGGCAGACAGTTTTGAGTACCTCACAAAACTAGCAGCCCCCAGATTGTGTAAAAATGGCAGTTAAAGTGCTATAACTGTATAGTGTGGCCATAACCTTAGTCTCCAAGGTGCCACAACACTTCCAGCCCTTCCTAGACTATAGTAGTTATCTCTCTGAAAGTTTGCACAGGGTGGTTTCTGTATTAAAACATTTTTCCTGAGGGCTGGAAAAATTAGACCCTGGCTCTTTGTTGCTGTGTGCCTTCAACTCATTTCTGACTTATGGCAAATCGATCACAGGGTTTTCTGTGGCTGAGAGAGTGTGAGCTTCCATTGCCTAGCAAAGGATTGAAGCCTGATCTCCAGAGTGATAGTCCAATGCTCAAAATGTTAGACCATCCTGGCTCTTAGGATGTACAGGTTGAGTCCCTGTTATCTGGAATTATTCCAAAGTCTGAAATGCTCCACAATCCTTTTTTTTTTCATGTACGGCTGAGATAGTGACACCTTTGCTTTCTGATGCTTCATCAGAAAGTATACCAAACATGGTGCACAATGTTTGTTGTTGTGGTTGTTGCTGTGTGCGTTCACATCAGTTCCAACTTATGGCAACCCTAAAGTGAACCTACCCTGTGGATTTCTTGGCAAGTTTCTTCAAGATGGGTTTGCTATTGCCATCCTCTGAGGTCACCCAGTGGGTTTCCATGGCAGAGCCAAGATTCGAACCCTGGTCTCCAGAGCTCTAGTGCTCAAACCACTATGCCATGCTGGCTAATTTAGTTACCAAATGGCCTCCAAACAGCCAAAACTAGATTGGAAAAAAATACTAGAAAAAGGATGACAACTGTCAAAAACAAAGCAGTGCACATCTTTTAAAAGTTTCATAAACAAGATGTTAACTTTATTTCATGTACAAAATTATTTTAAATGTTGTATAAAATTACCTGCGTATAAGGTGTATTGAAACATAAACTACTGAATATACTCATGTATAAGTCTAGAAATTTTAGTTGAAATATTGGCCCCCGGGGTTGACTTTTCCATGGGTCAATACAAGTACTGTACTTCATTTCTTTATCAAAAAAGGAACCTGGTGAAAGGTGAGCGCTTAATCTCTTTTCAGAGCACCTAAAAGAAGCATCATCCCCCTCCACTGTCTCCTCCATCCAGCCTTTAGGATGAGCACAGACAGGCCTGTCAACAATTTTAAAGGTCTTCAGCATCGTTTTCCTTTGCTTCATCCTTTACATCCTTTGTTACATGCTGCTAACTTTTACCCTTGACTTATTCGTGCATCATATCAAAATCCATAATTTTGGCCCCACTCGACTAATAATAATAATAATAATTATTATTATTATTATTTCTATTTCCCTGCAGATCGAGGCAGGATTACAGCAATCAAAATATTTCAACAATTTAAACACATCTACATACCATAAAACAATAACATTACAGCAGTGAGTCGACTCTTCATAAAAACATACAACACTTATACACAAGGTCGACTTATAGTTGAGTATAAACAGTAATATTTTATTTAGCCTTGGATCTCCTCTCCAAGATATCTCATTACAGACACATGTGCAAAGATAGGTATTGCAAAATCCAGAGGACAAAATCTGAATTCCCAAACACTTCTGGTCCCAAGCATTTCAGAGAAGGGAGACTCGAGCTGTAGCTTGTCTTTTCCCTTTGCCTAAATGTCTGTTGGCTCAGAAACAACAGAAAATCTGTAGTGTAAGGCCCAAAATAATAATAATAATAATAATAATAATAATAATAATAATAATAATAATAATTTACCAGTGCTTTTATTGTTAGCCATGTCAATCTGTCTGTTGAAGTGGGATAATATTAATATTTATTATTATTATCCCACTTCTCCAGACAGATCGACATGGCTAACAATAAACAGCATCTGCAAAATATAATATCTTATCATTGTTGTATCCCAAACCCTCCCAAACCCTCCCATCCACCATAAAATACAATTAAATTATCAAACAATTATTAAAACAGCTAGTAAAAATAGGGCAGAGGCAGTTAGAGCACTTGTTGTCCAAAATGAGGGCATCTAGCCTGGCAACTTGTTTCCAAGAGAGACAAGCCAAATGGCCTGAGCTGAGAATCTAATTGTTCGGTTGGCTGTAGTGCAACAATAAGGAGCAGTTTTGTTTGGCCAAGATACAGAAGGGCTAACTGTGAAGGCCTGGGATGCGTTGTGAGTGGCTTGCTGTATCCATCGCTAAGTTGGTCTTCCATGATTTTTCCTAATGGTTTTCACAAGACCAGAGGTATTTGCTGTATCCTGTGACCGAAGGTGTGGTTTCTTAGTGCAGAATAAGGCTTGCTTTTTAAGTGTCCGATGCCATCTGGGTGCTGTAATAGTACCCCCTTCCTGGCCCAGGCCTCAAAAGCCTTAGAAAAGCCAACCCTAATGAGACAATTGCTCTTTTGCTGTTGTTTGCTGGCTGTCACAGGGACTGGTCTGATTCAGGCTCATGAAATGAATGGCATAGTCTTGGGGTGTTAACTCACTGCTATGTCACAGACAACAATGTATGAATCACCGTTCCTTTCTTAGCGCGAGGAAAAGCTGGAAAAGATGCAGGGAAGCTGCTGAAGCGCCTCGGCATCTTCAGCTTTTGGCTGCTCAATTGGGGATAGCAGCTTGTTGAAGCCAAGCCTGAAGTGGTTGGTGCAGGAAGGATGACTTGCACGCATGGCATCGGGGCAGAGAAAAGGGCGGCCACAAAAAAGGAACAGGGGCGCGAAACACCAGAGCTTAGGAAAGTTACTTTTTTTAAGACGGGAGAGTTGAACTGGAAGTTTAAACAGGTAAGAACCCATGATTATCCAGTGTATTAGGCACAAATTCGCAAATGATTTTCACACGGTGTTGTGCGCAAACAGCATAGAATCCGACAAGAATGTGACATGAACCAGCACATAGGCATAAGTGGTGACATGATAGCCCTGTTTAATTAATTGAAGGAGTGTCAAAATGAGGATGGAGCAAGCTTGTTTTCTGCTGCTCCTGGGAAAAGGACACGGAGCAATGGGTTCAAACTACAGGAAAAGAGATTCCACTTAAACGTTAGGAAAAACTTCTTGACAGTAAGGGCTGTTCAACAATGGAACACTTTCCCTTGGAGAGTGCTGGAGTCTCTTTGGAGGTCTTTAAACAGAGGCTGGATGGTCATCTGTCAGAGGTGCTTTGATTGTGAGTTCCTGCATGACAGAATGGGGTTGGACTGGATGGCCCTTGGAGTCTCTTCCAACTGTATGATTTTATGATTCTATACTTTAGTATTTTTGTGGAACCTAGTGTTGTTAAGCCATGCTGTTGTAAGGAGCCCTGGTGGCGCAGTGGTTAAATGCCTGTCCTGCAGCCACTTACTCAAAACCATAAGGTTGCGAGCGAAAGGGCCCAAGCTCAACCTTCTGAGGAGGTTGCTAAAATGAGCACCCGGATTGGGTCAATTAGCTTACAGCTATAAACCGCCTAGACACTGTTAGTTCAGTATGAAGTGGTATATAAATGAAGCTGTTTGTTTAAAAAGGTGTTGTTGTTTTTTTGTCCTGCTGACATGTTTTGAGAAAACCTTTCTTCATAAGCCGTTTCCTCTGTTTCTTGTTTTCTGTAGCCAGAGTTTCTAGCATTGAATCCTTTAATGCCACTGGAGCTCCCTGCCACTTGACTCTTATTGTTCCATTAAGCACCATTCCACAGTAGCAGCCATATGAGGCACAGAGCCATATCCTTTGAGAAGTGCATCCCAGGAGAGCATCTGAGGGACCCTGAGGCCCGAACCTTCAATTCCTGTGTTGCTCTTGTTTGTTTCGCAGGAGAGATGGGTGCTGGGTCTCAGCAGGTGCTTGCATTGCCTGTGCCATTGGGTGGGTCCCAGCAGCTGCTCCTTGCCAGCCCTCCTCACCCCTGATCCTTGGCACGATTGTGGACGGAGCAAACCTGATTCTCTGCACGAGGGGAAACCGACAGATGACTTGTTTAATTAGGCTGCTGCTGGCAGCTTGACAGGATGGGATCTCTGGACCTTTGCTGCTCCAGCTGCTCCAATGATGTGCATGCGCCTGCATTTGGGAGAGTAGGCAAAGTTCATTCGCCTCCTGGGCTGTACGTCTGCGTCCTTCTGCCACTCCTCCTGGTCCTCAGCTCTGCACCAGCAACCCCCCAAAATGGGCCTTGCTCTTTCCAAGCATCAATCTGTCATCGGTTGGGAAGATCCAGATACCTCCCCTTGCCCCCTGCTTTCTGTCAAGAGGTCCAGGCGCATCTCTGTCCCAATCCAGGCCCTACTTGAGAGACCCTCTTATCCGTCCCTGCCCAGCTCTGGTCTGTTTCCAGGCTTATTTTGGTCCTTGGCTCTTTGTGCCAAGAGAGCAGCAAAAGACACCATGCCTGACATTTTGCAAACAAGGGCTCTCTTCCTGGGCTGGCAGAATTAACACTGGAGGAAGGGGGCTTCTCTAAACCCCCTGAGCCACCTTTTCCAGTCTTTGGGACAAAAGGGAGGAATCTCAGGGTAAGGAAACTGTCTTTGAAAACAAGTGTGTGTGTGTATTCTCCTTCGCTAGACTTAAGTGTTGTTGTTTTTAAGTGAAAGACATATTCCACAGTTTGTTGTTGTTGCATGCCTTCAATTAGTTTCTGACTTCTGGTGACCCTATCACAGGGTTTTATTGACAAATTTCTTCAGAAGGTGTTTGCCATTGCCATCCTTTGAGGCTGAGAGACTGTGACTTGCCCTGGGACACCCAGTGGGTTTCCATGGCCAAGTGGGGATTCGAGCCCTGTTTTCCATAGTCCAATGTTCAAACCACTATGTCACACAGTGGTTGATGTTTAACATATCATGCTTAAAAGTATTACCAGGACCTATGACTATACCAGATCCCAGCCTCGATTCTCAGATTTTGGCCTTGAAATCTCCTGGTCTGGCATGGTACTAACTTGGCAATGCGGCATGGCTACACTGTGCATCTCATCCTCCAGCGTTCAAAGAGCATGCAGCTAAACGTTGCTCAGAGCATTGCAAACAGGGCAAGATGCGATGCCCAGAGTGATCTTCAATTTGCCCTCATGTAGCTTTGTGTTTAGAGATTGCTGCGACTGAACGGGTTTCTTTCATTCTTTGGTTGGCAGGGCTAGCAAAGAAGAACAGATTCTGGGCATTCAGATACACTGCCTAGCCTGAAGAAAAGATGATTAGGAGGCGACATAGAATCCTAGAGTTGGAAGAGACCCCAAGGGACATCCAATCCAACCTCATTCTGCCATGCAGGAACTTACAATCAAAGCATTCCCGACAGATGGCCATCTATCCAGCCTCTGTTTAAAAACAGCCTCCAAAGAAGGAGACTCCACCACTCTCTGAGAAAGGAGTGTCAAACAGTTCTTATTGTCAAGAAGCTCCTCCTAATGTTGAGCTGGGATCTTTCCCTGCAGCTTCCATCCATTATTCCATGTTCTAGTCTCTGGAGCAGCAGAAAACAAGCTTCTTCCATCCTCAATGCTTAAATATTTGAAGGGATGATATACTGATGATGGAACAAATTTGTTTTCTGCTGCTCCAGAGCATAGGACCTAGAGCAATGGGTTCAAAGTACAGGGGGAAAAAATCCACCTCAACATTAGGAAGACCTTCCTGACAGCAAGAGCTGTTTGACAGTGGAACACACTGATGGAGTCTCCTTCTCTGGAGGCAGGATGGCCACCAGTCAGGAGTGCTTTGATTGTGTTTCCTTGCATGGCAGAAGGGGCTGGATAGCCCTTGGCATCTCTTCCAGCTCTATGATTCTATGAGTCTATGGCACATGGAGGATCTACTTAGCTATTCTGGCACGTTGTTGATGGATCTCTCCTCCGTAAATCAGATTCTTAAAGCAGTTACCAGCTACTGGCCATGATCATATCTAGCTTAGTGTCTGGATGTGGACAAGAAAAGGTGATCTTGTCCTCACACCATTGGAAAGAACAGGAATTCTGCAGAGCGTGACTGTGTCAAGATCTCCACAGGACAGCCTCTTGCCTTCCAGATGTTGGCTATGTTGGCTGGCCATGCTGGGACACTAGGTTAGAGAAGGCCATTCCTATCTCTGCATAGACTGGAATTGTTAGCTGCACTGAGTCAATACAAAATTATTCTCTGTGAACCTTGTGGGCAAATTTTTGGGTACCTTAGGTGGAAATTCCCATGGGGATGAAAGTACAAATCTCTGTGTCATGAAGTGAAGCCATCCTAAACAAGAAGTGGCAGATCCACATGGTTTGTCTCTTTGGTGTCCAGATGGTGGCAAATGACAGAGCCATCTTTGCTTCTGAAATCAGAGGAACAGATTTGAATTTCAAAGGATACCTTTCTGATGTGAAGTCGAAGGCTTTCATGGCCAGCATCTATAGGTGTTGTGGGGTTTTTTGGGCTATGTGGCCATGTTCTAGAAGAGTTTATTCCTGACATTTCACCAGCATTTGTGGCTGGCATCTTCAGAGAAGATGCTGGTGAAATGTCAGGAATAAACTCTTCTCAAAGATGGCCCCATAGCCTGAACAACCCACAAAAAATATGGATGCCAGTTATGAAAGCCTTCAACTTCACAAAACAAACCCTCCTATTCCACCAACCATTTGGGACCTGAAGAAAACTGGAGTTGCCAGATCAATAGCATCCTGATATCTTTCTTAAATGCAGCAAGAATGGAGACTGATCATGAGTTTGGAAGGAGTAAATTTTGCTAATGTATTATTGTACACATGCAAACTCATTCCCTCTCTTCATCTTCTTTTGGAAATACAAACGTAACTTTAAATTCTTCTTCTCAACAGTCACTTGGTTTCTATACCAGAAAATTCCATTTTGAAACTGTGCGAAGAAAGGATGCCAAATACTCCCAAGTATTTGGGAGAGGGGAGACATGATCCAGACCAAGAGGTGAAAAATCAAGCCTGTTACCTACTTTAGTTGCCTTGAATCCCATCTTGGGAGAAAGATGGGATATAAAGTCAATAAATAAATCAACAGGCATTTTCTTTGAGAGCAAAAGATCCTGCCCATTCTGGGCATGGCATGTTCATCCCTGTTAGACAAATGCTATGGAATATTTGAAAGCAGAATTATCTGCAATTACCAGATTCATTTTGCAAGGAATTGAGCCCAGAGCAGCAATTCAGTCAGAGATGCAGAGGGACAGCCTCCTTCTACAACAGCTTTGTTGGGCTTCCAGGAAGGCTTAGCCAGTTTTGTATGATGTAAGCCTTGTGAAATAAATGAATAAGGTACAGATAAAGTGTCCAGATTCTGTGCAACTATTCCCACTTGCGCCTCCAGTAGACACTTGATAACTAGGTAGCAATTGAGCCTAACCGAAGAACACTTGGAAGATATTTTGAAAATATTGATTTCAAACATGATTCTGGTGTATGATAAATTGATGACTGACAAGAAGTGTAATAAGTCCCATTAACTAAATGTTGCGAACAGTAAGAAAACCTTAAAAGTGTATTAAAATCTGTACCGCTTAGCAAAGAAAATTTTAAAACACTAATGTGATTTCATGATAAGTAAAAATCTTAATAGGTGTAATTAACTGACATTATTTGAAATTCCCCCTATTTATAATATGAATCATAGAATGGAGTTGGAAGAGACCCCAAGGGCCACCCAGTCCAACTCCATTCTGCCATGCAGGAGCACAGGATCAAACCCCTCCCTGGGACCGATGGCCATCCAGACTCTGTTTAAAAACTTCCAAAGAAGAGACTACGCCACTCTGCGAGGGAGCTCTTAGGACCTTTCCACACAGGGCACAGAAGCAGGGTCAGTTCGCATTGGTCGTGCGTATTCGCATTATATCGCATTGGTGTTCTGTTCCACACCTGTGAGCTCAGAATACGCATTGACCAATGCGATATAACGTGCATATTCACAGCTGGGTTCTGAACTGAAGGCAGCCGGCTCCTCCATTTTGCGAATGCGCAAAATTAGTGGATCGGCGGGATCCGTATTGATGGCCAGTGCGGAACCTCTGCTGCTTTGGCTGGTGTGTACATCCAATCCGCTGGTTCTCCTGAAGACCACCGGTTACAAATTTCCCATGATGCTGCGCTGGAATTTCCCCCATCTCCTTCTGTTGGCCCTTTCCCCTTTCAGGACAACCGCCGGGGCTGGGGAGCCATTTTTCCACTGACCGAGATAAAGCAGAAACCTTTTGTGTCGGGGGGGGGGGATGTATATGTATATGTATATATATATATATACACACACACACACACACACAAAGATGTGTGTCTAAGCATATACATGCAGCATTACACTTTCGGCTGCTCCACAATTTGTGTGTGTGTGTATGTGTATACACACACACACACACACACACACACACACACACAAAGATGTGTGTGTAAGCATGTACATGCAGCATTACACTTTTGGCTGCTCCACAGTTTGTGTGTGTGTGTGTGTTTGTGTGTGTGTATGTGTATGTATATATATGTGTGTATATATGTATATGTATGTATGTATACATACACACACACACACACACACACACACAGATAGATGTGTGTGTACACATATAAATACAGCTTCACACTTTTGGCAGTACCACTATGTGTATATGTGTGTATATCTATATATATGTGTGTGTGTGTATATATATATATATAAACACTCATACAGACAAATGTGTGTGTACACATAAAAAAAGGAATCTCACTTTTGGCTTTACCACTATGTGTATATATATAAGTATGTATGTATATATTTATGTGTGTGTGCACACACACACACACACACACACACACACACGGTGCATACCCCTTTCGTAAGTGGCTAAAGGCAGCAATTCTCGCGTTATTACACGCTAAACAGTGTCCTCATTCTTCACCCCGGAAGTTAAAAATGTTGCCCCCGTTCAGAGCCCCACAGAGCATGCGCAAGGCTGCCGATGCGCATCGGCCAATACACATTGTATTGGGCTGGTGTGGTTATCCAATCTGCACATGCCTCACTTTGCCTGAATACGCATTGGCCGATTCGCAAAACCTCGATTCGGAAGGCCGCCTAGGTTTGAATGAACGATGCGATATGACACGAATACGAAACGGGAAAGCGTATTCAGAGAGCACGGGTGTGAATGAATGATGCGATATGACGCGAATACGCATCGACCAATGCGAACTGACCCTACTTCTGTGCCCTGTGTGGTAAGGTCCTAAGTGTCAGAAAGTTCTTTCTAATGTTTATGTGGAATCTCTTTTCCTGCAGCTTGCATCCATTGCTCTGGGTCCTAGTCTCTGGAGCAGCAAAAAAACAAGCTTGCTCCCTCCTCAATATGATATCTCTTCAAGTATTTAAACAGGGCTATCATAGCACCCCTTAACCGTCTCTTCTCCATCTGGTTTATCTGCAAAATAGTTTAATCATTATTTATACCTTTACTTGGAAAGTGAGCCACTAAAAACCTATCTGTGGCCCAAAGAACTTTAGCCTATTTTAATTTTGGCCTTTACGTACTTTCAAGTTGTTCAGGTCTGCTATAGAGCCTTCTCTCCCCTTTGCCTGTGTGTATCTCATGTGCAGAAGCATGTCCCCTGGCAGCAAACAAAGGTTAAACAAAGGCAATTCTGCCCACTAATCCTGGCTTGATCCCAAGACAGTGGGATATCCCAGCCAGGGCAGTTATGGGACACCCTCTCCATACACGGCACACATGCGCAAACTTGCCCTGATCCTTCCACGAGATCCCAGCTCTGGAGATGGCATGTTCTCAGCCCAGTGGCTGGTGTTGGAAGTGCGGAGGAGGTGAGCAGAGGAGGCCTCTCTGTTTTGCCATCTCCAGAGCACTTTGGGTGGGCTGGGGAAGAGACTTTGGGGGCAGCAGGTTCAGCAAGGGTGGCTTGGTCATCTGGTTTCTGTTTGTTTGAATTCCCATCTCCTCCAAGCTGGAGAGAGAGAGCGAGAGAGAGCCAGGCAGCAGGATGGAGTGTCCTTTGAGTGGAGGCCAAGAGGAACAGGTGGCCCCAGAGGCAGAGTGCATCAGGCTCATAGCTGCCTGAGTCCTGGGGTAAAAGATACCTCTTGCTCCCTCCACTTAATCCAGCTCCGTTACACCGAGTATAGAAGTGGGACAGCTCTCGTCCTACTTTTAATACACCGCCGGCAGCCCTCCGCAACAGGGACGGTAAGTAGCGACTGCTCATCTGCTTTCCCCAAGGGGAGACAGAGGGAAAGGTGGCATGTTTTCTTTGATTAGGAGGAGAAGGAAGACAGAGTTCTTGGTGTTCCAGCCTCCACTTTCCACCTTGAGTCTTCCCTGTGGATTTCTCTGGAGGCGTTCCTTGCATTGGTTTCTTAACAAGGTTAAACTTGGGAAAATGTCAGCATAGGTAGGTATCACTGGTGCAGGTAAGTCCACAGCTTGAGGAAAGTTATCTTTTCAGATGGCAGCTCCTAGAACCCCCAGCCAACTAAAAATAACTTTCTCAAGCTAGGCTGCTTAGGAGACTTTTGGCACTGTAACCTCAAATTTAACTTTTCTCCAACTCTTCTTGTCAAGGATTTGGAGTAGTCTAAAAATAAAGCCAGAGTGGGATAGTGGCTTGAGCGTTGGACTATTATGACTCTAGAGACCAAAGTTCGAATGCCCACTTGGCAATGGAAACCCACTTGGGCAAGTCATACTCTCTCAACCTCAGAGGAAGGCAAAGGCAAACCCTGCTGAACAAATCTTGCCGAGAAAACCCTTTGATAGGTTTGTCTCAGAGTTGCCATAAGTCAGAAACAACTTGAAGGCACACAACAACCACCACAACAACAACGTCCAAACAGATAACATTTCTGAAGCTGTGCTGGCTGGGAGATGTTGACAGCTATGGTCCAAAGAAGTAACTTCTTCTCAGACTCCATGTAAGTAGTGGCCTTTGCTACACATGAAGGGAGGCAAGCCAGTCAGTCTCAAGTCAAGGCTGTAAATAGGTGCTCATCCTATGCACAGCTTCACAAATACTTGGGGGAATCTGCACCGCAGTGCCCCCCTCTAATGGTTTGGAGTGCCCAGCTTGGAAGTTCAAGGTCTTTCAGATGATGGCTAGTTCTCCAAGAGGTCACAAGGGAGAGCGAGGAGAAAGATTGACTGGACTTTTGCTTCTAGCAGCAGCAGCAGGCAGGCAGATTTTGCCTTTACCCTGGAGCTACAACCTGCAGACCCCTTCCTGCAGCACATCTGCTTCCAGCTTATGGTAGATCACTTAGGTGCAAGGCCCACCTGGTTCATCTAGATGGCATTTGTGGATCCCTTCTGGGCTTTGAAATGACAGGTGCCGCTGGTTTCAGATTTCTGATGGTGCCTTGGCATATCTCTGAAGGCTTCAGCTTTAGAAAGAGAGATCCTTACCCTCTGAAAGAGCAAACATCACATGCATTATACCCCATATAAAACTGAGTCAGAATTTCAGGAGAAATGTGCAAAATTGGCCCCTGGGCCCTACAACAAACTCCAACTCCCAGAATTCCATAGCCTTGAGCCAGGGCAGTTAAAGTGGTGCCAAACCATGTTAATTCTCCAGTGTGGATGCAGCCTTTGTCAACTCTCTTTTTCAGAATCTCACAGTGTGGATGCTGCTGCAGGTTTTGAAACACAGAAATGAAATTAATTGCAATGTTTGTGACTCAACAACTTAATTAGGCAGGTTTTTTTTTTGCAATATGCAAATTTATTTCTTTAATGAACCGATTAAATATTTTCTTGCATGGCCCAAATCATCCTAAGGATTATTATTCGTTGTATAATCCCCATCATATGTGGCACGTTGCAAAGCTCTTCTTTGTAAGCAAAAAAAGACAAGTCTCTGGCAGCAAGGAGTTTGCAGCTTCAACCGTGGCGTAACGGATGAGGATGAATAAGTAAAGATTACATGGTTTTGCCTGGTTGCAATTTGGGGTGACAGATCAAAAGTCATGAAAGCAATAAATCAAAAAGAAATAATTTAAATGTGGAGTGTACCTGAGAACTGCTCTATGGAGACCAGGAGAGAGAGATGGCTTAACTCAGCAAATCCAAGCAAGATGCCTGCCTCTCCTGCGCTGGCTGCTGCACTACACATGTTTTTGGGGTACAGAAATAATGCAGTTTGACACCACATTAAGTGCTGTAGCTCCATCCTATGGAATCTTTGGATTTGTAGTTGTGCAAGGGCTTCAGCCTTCTCTGCCAAAGCATGTTGATGCCTCACAAAAGTACAAATTCCAGGATCCTGTAGGATGGAGCCATGGCAGCTGAAGTGGTGTCAAACTGCATTCTTTCCACAGTGTAAATGCACCCTTGGTGGCAGGGACTGTGGTGTGGTGCATCTGAAGCAGTTTTCCTGATGGGACAGTGGTCCTGCCCACAGCAGCTGCCTCCAGATGGCGGACAGACCTAGTTAGTCCTGCGTCCAAGTTTTCCTTACCCCTGGCACACAGCCGCCCGGCTGGTCTCTCTCCAACTTGTAGCCACAAAGGTGGGTCTACCTTGGTCCTGAGGCTGTTGCTGATGCCAGTTCACAGTTTCCAAATGATGCTTGGTTAACACTTTGTGTTGCTAGAACAGGATAGCAAATGTCACCACAAACGTCCCTCAAGATAGGTGTCCCTGGAACTGTTTTATGGCCCTCAACCCCCTAGACTCCTTTTCTGCCCAAAATGAGTTGAATTGACCTGTCCTATATGCCTCCTTTTTAAATAGGTTGCACATACTCCATACTCTTTAAGATTGGAAAATTCACGTTTTTCAAAATCAGAAGAGGAATTGCAAACACCTCTGGTTTTGTTTTGTTTCTGGGTTCTCCCTGCAACCCATGGAAGGTCCCAGGATCCGAAAAGAAACCCCCAGACCTTTCACATTTGCACATTCCTGTTCTATATACAGTTAGGCAAGGCAGACTGAGACTGCAATTTCTGGCAGCAGGCGCTGGGGGGGGGGGGGGCGGCAGAGTTTATTCTTCTGCCTTTCCTAAGCCCACTGGCTATTGCCAGTTATTGGAGAATAGAGCTGTGTGTGCCATATAACTTTCCCTGTGCCACCTAAGCTAGCCTGCTATCTTCACTCATGGGCAGAACATTTTGTCCTCTCCCCAGAATGGATGTAAAATGCTGTGGGTCAGTTCTGCCCTTCTGTATATGAAACCTTGTCCTCTGCCTCAGGGATTGAAATGTCTTGGGTTATCCCTGCCTTTCCAACTGTCTTTGACCATTTCAATGCAAATGAGTCATCCAACAAATCATTTTAACTGCCCCGTGTTAGTCATGCTTTGAATGGCTAAAAAGTGGTTAAAAGGAGAATATGTTTTGCATTGATGAATGAATTAGGAATCTAGATCATAATGGTCAAGAATAGGGAATAGGGCAAGAGCTATTTTGGATTGATAAATCTAGAAATAAATGCATGTGGAGAATTAAGATGCCATCTCATATACTTAGTTTTAGGATTCAAAGATATAGCTGCCTTAGGAGTTTATCACACTGGGACTAATTTCAGCATTAAAGAGAGATTAAAGTGCATTTAAAGCATCCCGCAAATAAAGCAAAAATGGCAAGTAATTGCATGAATGATTATCACACGCAATTGCACAAATAAAGTGATATCGGAAATGCATTGTCACTGAAACCCTGAAAGTAAAAAGATGTGTGTTAATGCTTCTTTGTGACCACTTTAATGGTGGGCTTTGTGTGATGTCGTGTGAAGTCATTTCGCATAATTATGTAATTTCCCCGGGATATTCCTGGGATAAACTCCCAATTGCCTTCATGTGATAAACTCCTTAATCTGTAAAATAAGTGTGTAAAGAGATCTTGTAGCACTTTTGAGACTAACTGAAAGACAGACGCTGGCAGCATGAGCTATCATAGACTTAAGTCTACTTTATCAGACTCATTTTGGAAGAATGGACATTTTTAAGGTATTTTTAAGCATGTGCAAAAGCATGAATGGTTTAAACCTGAGAAATGTAGCACATGATCAGTATAATTTTGGCAAGAACAATAAACCTTAATCCTACTGGTAGTCCCAACTAGAGTAGTCCCAACTAAAGTAGACCAATAGAATCAGTGGGATTTACAGAAGGGTCAGCTCCCAGTCAACAATGGATTTGGAGGGTCTAACTAATTCGGGAACAAATCTGGTCAGAAAGAGGATGAATGGGGACAACTCTGTATGGAGTGGTGGGGTGGGGATCGAGGTGGCAACATCCCAGAGGAAACCTGGGATTTTTGTGGGACATCCCAGGCAGAGTAGTCCATGTTTTTATGTTTTCCCTTGAGCAGGGTGCTGAGCAATTAGAAATCTTCCCTATGTACAAACAAGCAGCGTGTAAGGAAGGGGAACAGGGCAAGTGGAATCCAACAGTGGAAGAGTTTCTCTCAGAAGATGGTGGAGATTTTTAAACAGAAGTTGTATGGTCACTTCTCCAGGATGCTTTAGCTGTGCATTTCCTGCATTTGTGAGGTTGGACTACATAGCCCTTGTTGTCTCTTAGAATCACAGAATCGTAGAGTTGGAAGAGACCGCAAGGGCCATCCAGTCCAACCCCATTCTGCCATGCAGAAACTCTCAATCAAAGCCCTCTCTAAGACAGATGGCCATCCAGCCTCTGCTTAAAGACCTCCAAAGAAGGAGACTTCACCACTCTCCAAGGGGGCATCTTCCACTGTTGAACATCCCTTATGTTCAGGAGGTTCTTCCTAATGTTGAGCTGGAATCTCTTTTCCTGTAGTTTGCATTCACTGTTCCTTGTTCTATTCTCTGGAGCATCAGAAAACAAGCTTGCTCCATCCTCAAAATGACATCCCTTCGATGGCCCTTGTGGTTTCTTCCAACTCTATGATTCTATGATTCTACTTAAACACGGCTATCATATCACCTCTTAACCTCCCAATTCTGTGATTCTCTTATACCTTGATAGGCTTATTCCTCCGATGAACAGCCCTCCTTTTGAAGGCTTCTGCCTTGCCTTTTAAAATCCAGGAGCAAAGGATATCATGATTTTTATTTTTTTAAAGGAAATATTTGTTGGCTGTCTGAGATGTAATGGATCCCCTGGGATGAGCCAGAAAGCAGAACATGAACCCTTGGAGAGCCAGCTCAGGGAGGTGCGGAGGCCAGAGAGTAATCCCCAAATGAAAGACTGTTCGTGTAAAATGGCAGAAAGGAGGCGGAGGAATGGCAGGAAGACACTTCCTCAAATGATCAGGGAGAGTAAACAGCCTTTCATCAAGAAGTAAACAGCAGGAGAGACCCTTTGCCAATATGTTTGTCCCAGGCCAGAAGGGCATTATGGGCCATCAGGGTTACCCGATCTCAGGGACCCACCCCTGAGTCTCCAATTTTCATAGATCATTTCTGGCTCCAGCTGTGAGACAAGAACTACGTATGTGGGAATCTCCAGCTATCAGCCATGTATCTATGGCTGTATCCACACTAGAGAAATATCCTTGTTTGGCACGGCTTTAACTGCACTGGCTCAAGGCTATGGAATTCTGGGAGTTGGAGTTTGTTGTGGGCCCCAAGTGGAGTGGAGTGATTTTTAAGATCTGTGTAATATGTTCACTCCTTGATGTCCCCATAATCAATCGGGCTGCTGTGTTTTTAACTAACTGAAGTTTCCAAACTTGGGACAGAGGTAGCCCAATGTACAACACATTGCAAAGGTCCAGCCTTGAGGTTACCAGCGCATGCACTACCATCTTTAGGACCTCCAGCTGAAGCAGATAGTCAGCTCTCCTGGGCATTGCATCTATCTGAGCTTTCATTTGAAGCGACTGATCCAGAAGCACCCCAAGCTGTGAGCACATTGTGACCCCATCCAGGACTGGTTGACACACCTCCAAACCCAGGTTAGGACCTTTGACAGTAAGCACCTCTGCCATGTCTGGATCTAGCTTCCAATTTGTTTTTCCGCATCCAGCCCATTTCTTCCTATAAAGACAATAAAGACATTATTGTCTTTTTGAATGAATCCTGCCTTTTCATGCTATGTCCAAAGTACAACAGCCTCAGTTTAGTCATCTTGGCTTCCAGGGAGAGTTCAGACTCGGTCTGTTCTAGGACCCATTTGTTTGTCTTTTGGGCCACGCACAGTAACCTCAGCGCTCTTCTCCAGCACCACATCGCAAATGAGTTTATTTTCTTTCAATCCACTTTTTTCACTCTCCAGCTTTCACATCCATACATGGGGATGGGGAATACCATGGCATGGGTGCTCCTAACTTTAGTGCTCAGTTATATATCATTGCACTTTGGGATTTTTTCTAGTTTTTTCATTGCTGCCCTCCCCATTCCTGGTCTTCTTCTGATTTCTTGACTGCAGCCTCTATTCTGATCAAATATTGATTTTCTAAGGTATAGGAAATGTCTGACTATGGACCTTACCACACAGGGATTTTTTGAGCGCGGAGGTAGGGTCAGTTCGCATTGGTCAATGCGTATTCGCGTTATATCGCATTGGTGTTCCGTTCCACACCTGTGAGCTCAGAATACGCATTGACCAATGCGATATAACGTGCATATTCACAGCTGGGTTCCAAACTGAAGGCAGCCGGCTCCTCCGTTTTGTGAGTGCGCAAAATTAGTGGATCGGCGGGATCCGTATTGATGGCCAGTGCGAAACCTCTGCTGCTTTGGCTGGTGTGTACATCCAATCCGCTGGTTCTCCTGAAGACCACCAGTTACAAATTTCCCATGATGCTGTGCTGGAATTTTCCCCTTCTCCTTCCGGTGGCCCTTTCCCCTTTCAGGACAACCACCGGGGCTGGGGAGCCATTTTTCCACTGACCGAAGAGATAAAGCGGAAACCTTTTGTGTCAGGGGGGGGGATGTATATGTATATGCATGTATATATATGTGTATATACACACACACACACACACACACACCAAGATGTGTGTCTAAGCATATACATGCAGCATTACACTTTCGGCTGCTCCACAGTTTGTGTGTGTGTGTGTGTGTGTGTGTATATATGTGTGTGTGTGTGTATATGTATGTGTATGTGTATACATACACACACACACACACACACACACACACACACACACAGATGGTGCATATCCCTTTCGTAAGTGGCTAAAGGCAGCAATTCTCGCGATATTACGCGCTAAACAGTGTCCTCATTCTTCACCCCGGAAGTTAAAAATGTTGCCCCCGTTCAGAGCATGCGCAAAGCTGCCGATGCGCATCGGCCAATACACATTGTATTGGGCTGGTGTGGTTATCCAATCTGCACTTGCTTCACTTTGCCTGAATATGCATTGGCCGATTCGCAAAACCTCGATTCGGAAGGCCGCCCAGGTGTGGATGAACGATGTGACGTGAATATGAATCAGCAAAGCGTATTCAGAGAGCACGGGTGTGAATGAACAATGCGTTATAACGCGAATACGCATTGGCCAATGCGAACTGACCCTGCTTCTGTGCCCTGTGTGGTCAGGTCCTATTTCAATTTCCAGGTCATCTGCTGATAGCTATATACAACTAGCAGATTTCTCTGGCATTTCCCAGCCTAATGTTGAGGATTTTACTCATCTTGAAGGAGACAAACATTATACTGGCAGTACTTGCAATCCTTAAAACTTGTTTTACATCCGTTTCCATGGCAAAATGATTCATACCCAGCAATTTGCTAATCATTCCTAAACCAGCACAAAAATGTTTGCGATGTCAAATTAAATACTCAGTTAGGCTCAAACAGTCTAATAACAGACCAATGCTGCTGTTCTGCATGGCTTTCAGTGTTCAAAACTGCTGCTTTGACTGTTCAAAAACTGGATTCTAGGATTGTTTTTAAACTATTTTTAGGAGTTTGCAAAGAGTGTTTTAAAAATGATTTTATCCCTCTCTTGTTTTAACAGGTTTTTATTTGTTAATTGCCCCAGGAGCCTTTCTGGGCTGCAGGCGATGCAGTAATACTTTAAATGAATAAATTCTGTAGCAAAACTACAGAAATCTGAAGTGTTTTAAAGAGGTATCCAAACTAGGCTGCATCTGGATGGCAGAAATAATGCAGTTTGATTCTGCTTTAACTGCCATGGCTCCATTCTATGGAATTCTGGGGTTTATAGTTAGTGATAAATTCAGTCTTCTCTCTTCTTGGGAGCTCTGATGGCACAACAAACTACACATCCCAGATTCCATGGCATTGAATCATGGCTGTTAAAGCAGTGTCAAACCACATTATTTCTGCAGTACAGAACTGCAGTTGTCACACTGAGTCCAAAACAATATTATCATCTTTGTTTTGGTTCCATTAATTAACACACCATATTTGATTAGGTATATGTATTTGTACAGCATAAGAGACAGACACATTAAATTAATGGTGCACATTATGTTTATGTATGTACTGAACTTTGATTGTGGAGGCTGGTTGCTCCAGTATCAGAGGGGTGGTTAATCTGTTTTGGAATATAATCCAAACTGTAAAAGGTGCAGAATGGGACCAACACCCTGGAAAGTTCTTTTAAAGTTCTTTTAAAGTTCAAACTAAAAAACAAAGCAGCTTCAGTGCCTTGCTAACATGGGAGTTACCAGAGACCAAGGGCCCTGGGCAGAAATGAGTTTGGTGCTAAAGAGGCTTTCTTGCAACTAAGCAAAATTTTCATCTATGTCATTATATCTCTTTCTGGTATGGAAGAACATGCTGTTTCCTGACTGGTCTTCTGTCTTGTATCTCATGCAGGAGCTGAGCTGAAGGCAAAGGAGGAGACGCTGGCTTTGGAAGTCTTTGCTGGACACACAACTCTGCCAAGGAAGCCCATCAAGAAGGTCAGACGATGGAGAAGGATGGCGATGCTTGCAGTGCTCATGATAGTAGAGAAGGAGGAGGAGGAGGAGGAGGAGAACCCACAGCCCCGGCAGTGGATCCAACGGAGCTGAAAGAAGAGGTAAAAACAAATCCCGAAGAACCCAGCCAAACTGAGACAGGAGGAGGTGAGGGCCCAGATGAAGCAAAGGCAGCGGAGGAGAACCAAAGCCATACCGAAGGCAGCCAACAGAAGCCCCTCCACCTTCAGCAAAGCTTCAGTTGCCCACCTACCATTCAGAGGTAAGGTTCATGCCCTGTACCAACCTTGGTCTTGAGATGCCACAGGAAATGAATTGTAGAATCATAAATCCTAGAGTTGGAAGAGACCCCAAGGGCCATCCAATCTAACCCCCTGCCATGCAGGAGCTCTCAGTTAAAGCATCCCCATTAGCAGATGGCCATTCAGCCTCTTCCTAAAGACCTCCAAGGAAGGAGACTCCACCAAAATCTCCATTGAGGAAGTGTCTTCCACTGTCGAACAGCCCTTACTGTTAGGAAGTTCCAAGGAGGACTCTCTTTTCCTGCAGCTTGCATCCATTGCTCCATGTTCTAGTCTCTGGAGCAGCAGAAAACAAGCTTGCTCCCTCCTCAACAAGACATCCCTTCAAATATTTAAACAGGGCTATCATATCACCTCTTAACCTTCTCTTCTCCAGGCTAAACATCCCCAGCTCCCTAAGTTGTTATTCATAGGGCTTCATGGTTTCCAGACCTTTCACCATTTTAGATGCCCTCCTCTGGACACGCTCCAGTTTCTCAATGTCCTTTTTGAATTGTGGGGCCCAGAACTGGACACAATATTCCAGGTGGGCCCTGATCAAAGCAGAATAGAGTGGCACCATTACTTCCCTTGATCTAGACACTATACTTCTATTGATGCAGCCTAAAATATGTCCTATCCAGGTTGACTCTCCATTACCTACAATTCCACAATCCCAAATATTCCAAAAACCCAAACCTTTCATGGATGGCTCAGATAGGGACACCTTTGCTTTCTGGTGGTTCAGTGTACACAAACTTTGTTTCACGCATAAAATTATTTTATTTCATATTGTATTAAATTACCTCCAGGCTATGCATACAAGGTATATATGAAAAGTAAGTGAATTCTGTGTTTAGACTTCGGTCCCATCTCCAAGATATCTCATTATGTACATAGATGTAAATACAGTGGCCCTTCCACATTTGCTGGGGTTAGGGGTGAAGGACCCCCATGAAGGTGGGAAAATGACAATGGACAAAAAAACCCACTATTCTTTCTACTTGAGAGAACACTTCTCTGGGAATCTCCACGTCCTCCAGTGCAACTCTATGGTCAATATCTTACATTTGTTGATCATAGAGTCATGCTGGAGGACATACAAATGCCCAGAGAATAATAATAATAATAATAATAATAATAATATGATTTATTTATATCCCGCCCAATCACTGGGAATCCGGGTGGCTTACAACAGTAGAGAAATGCAAAGCAATAGCAATAAACAATAACAATAAACATAAAATAATAAACAAATGTAACATAGCAATACATACCAAAAAAAAACACATAATAATAATAATAATAATAATAATAATAATAATATGGTAACAATTCAAAAATGACAAAAGCCTAACACTAATGATTACATTCAAATCAATAATGATCAAAAAGAACTCCCCATTTCCAACCCCTCATTCCAAAAAATAACAAGCAGATGCCAAAAACAATGAAATAATAAAGGAAATACAGCATAACAAGTTACAACATTACCATTAAGGAATTACAATAAAAGATTACAATCTAACACCCGGAAAAAGAGGGAGACTAAAAATTAGAACAAGAAACCTTCTTCGTGCCTAGGTTCTCCAGAACAACTCTATGGTCAGCTTCTGGCAGAGATGGAGGAGACAGAGATTCCTTTGAGAGAATATAGTATTCAAAACTGCAAATAATCAAAGCCGCAAAAGTCAAAGCCACAAGTGGATGGGTTTTATATGGGATGGGTATTGTGATTTTATTGTGGTTTTAATATTTGTAATTTTATATTGTTTTTAGCTGATGTTTAATTTTCTTTTAATTACAATATGTTTTAACATAGTTATTGTGAGCCACCTTGGGTCCCTTTGGGGAGAAAGGTGGGATAGACATGAATTAAATAAATCATAATAAATAAAGTGCGGAGGGACAACTGTACAGGTTTTCTGGCCCCAAGCATTTTGGATAAGAGAGGTTCAGCCTGTAGAACAGTGCTACTCAGAACAGTGGTCCCTGAATTTGTGCCGGTCTGCAGCCCATCAACCCCCAGTCTAAGGAGAGTTTACATGAAAGAAAGAAGCAGTTGTAACCAATGGCACAAATGTGATGCCAGTCCCTGGCTCCTTGGGGGGGGGGGCATTGCTGGTCCTCTACACCACATATGCTGAAAAGCACTGCTACGCATCACCCAGAACATCCCTGATCTTGGAAAGTAAGGAGGGTCAGGCCTGGTCAGTATACAGATGGGAGACAACCAAGGGATCCAGGTACTGCTAGGAAGGCATCTTGTTTGAAACCACGAAGAACCACTGCTGCCAGTCAGAGCTGACAATACCAAAGTAGATGAACCAGTGGTTTCCCTTAGTATATGCATTTTCTTATGTTCTAGTGTCTGTAAGGTAGCAGTTGTCCATTTCCATGCTGATGCGGGAAATCAGTGCCATTTGAAAACAGACTGCTCTTTCAAGTTGATAATAAGAAATAGTCACTCCGCTCCAAACCAGAAGGCTAGGTGGATTGGATGTTGTTGCAAATGACTGAAATGAAGAAGGCAAAATCTGTGCACACAAGTCAATTCAACAATCTCGATCCTAGATCCTCGTCTCTCACAGGTCTAATCTGCACTGTAGAAATAATGCAGTTTGACAGCTTTTTAACTGTCATGGCTCAGTGCTATGGAATCCTGGGATCTGTAGTTTGTTATGGCACCACAGCAATGTCTCATTAAACTACAAACCCCAGAATTCCACAGTATTGAGCCATGGCAGTTAAAGTGGTGTCAAAGTGCATTATTTCTGCAGTGCAGATTAGACCTCAGTTGCCATGCTGACCCATCTAACCTACAAGTGCATGGAAGATGCAAGCTAGCTGTGGGTTTTGTTGTGGTATGTGAATGGTTGCAGGTATATATAATGACAAGGAAGGGCATAGCTGCTTTGCATGTGGAAGGTCCCTGCAATTTCTGGCATCTCCAACTAGGACAGGGTCAGACCCCCATCTTCTGAAGCCCTAGAGAGCTACTGCCAGGACAGTGTAGGCCAATAATGGTACAGTTAACCCTCCACATCTGCAGCTTTGACTTTTTGCAGATTTGATTATTCAGGGGTTTGATTAATATGTTCTCTCTGGGAATATCTGGTTCCTCCAGCGTGACTCTATGGTCAATATTCAGCAAAAGTTGCACTGGTGGACCTAGAGATTCCTAGAGAGAACACTTCTCCGAGCATTTGTAGGTCCTCCAGTGCAATTCTGTGGTCACTTTCTGGTTGTGTTGACCATAGAGTTGCACTGGAGGATCCGGGGATTCATGGAGAAGTGTTCTTTCTGCTAAAAAAAATATAGTGTTTTCTTTTATTTGCAGTTTGTCCACTTTTGCAGGGGTCCTGTGCCCTGAGCCCCAGCCAATGTGGAGGATCCACTGTGGTTTGGAGATCTCAGTTCTGTTTCAATGTTTCAGCTTAGGAGATATTCCCGAGGAGGTTTTGGATGCTCAAGGAGAGCAGAAGCCAGAAGAGTTGATTGTTTCTAGCCATGAAGGAGGAGGAGGAGGAGGAGAGCCAGTAACCGGAGAATCCAAGGATGTGGAGGCCCCTGCTTTGCCACAGGAGCCGGCCGGCGAGCAACTGAGCCCAGCTGAGAAAGAAGCAGAAAGGACCTTGGCTGAGCCACCCAGCATGGCCCCAGAGAGTACAAGTGCTGAAACGTCAGCTACAATCCCTACAGAGGAGCCCCATCCAGTTGAACAGCTACCTTCAGAAAACAAGGCGGACGTGGCCACTCCTGCAGAAGTCGGAGCTCCTCCTGTGCCAGAGTCTCCAACTGGACCTTTCCTCACTCCGGACTTTGGCAAAGAGGACCCAGCCACAATCTTGGGTAAGGCCAAAGAGGCCTCAGGCATCCGTGGTCAGCGGCCACTTTGGCTGGAGCAGGCGGTAGAAGCAGGGAGCAAGGAAAGATGGTGATGGCGGTTGAGATGGTGCAGCTTTCTAGCCTCTAAATCTGTGGAGATGGCACATACCCTTCAACTGCCCCAATTTGGCAGGGACAGTCCCAGTTCATCTTCTGTTCTCCCATGTTTTCAGCAGCTTTTAAAATGTCTCAGGCCTCATTCCCACTACCTTTTAAACCGGATCGTGAATCAGTTTGAACCAATTCAAACCACCCTGGTTCCCACTTAATCCAAATCGCTGAAGCAATTCCAAGAGGGGGGCCTTGCACTAGACCCATTCTTTTTGAAACTGATTTTTTCCACTTCTTTTTTTTCTGCAGAATTGAACATGAACCATGTGCAGATCAGAATCGATGCAAATTTCCGACTAGAACTAAATCATTTTGAATCGATTCATTTATGAATGGGAACCAAAAGTGGATTATTTTGGAGGGGAAAATGTGTTTGGGGCAAATATAGTGGAAAAAATGTGATCAGGACAAATGTAGTAGGATCCATCAATTCGGATCACACAACCATTTATCTGTAAGTGGGAATGGGGCCTCAGTTTCTTTCCCACTTTGTCCTCAATTTGCTTCAGTTCATATAACCATGGAGTTAGAAGAGACTCCAAGGCATTCAGTCCAACCCCCTTTTGCCAGGCAGGAAGACACCATCAAACCACTCCCAACAGATGGGTTGGTGTATTGGATGGGAGACATAGCGCAGCTAAATCTTCCACTCCAGGGTTTGACCATTATTAACAACATTAATGACAGCCCCCACTTGCAAATCCTTCATAAGAACACATGAAGAGCCTTGAAGCTGGATCAGACCAAAGGACAATTTAAAAGCAATACATAAGCATTAAATAGTAGAAATATAAAATTAAAAGAGTCACCCACACATTTTTGCATGAGGGCATCTGCACACTCTGCTTCATGCTTTTTTGCAGCTGTTTTGTTTGTGGGAAGTGGGGCTCTCTCAGCCTTGGAGAAAGGCAGCAGCAGACCCCCTATGAGCAAATTTTGCTAAGAAAACCTTTTCCTTGCATTTTTTTTCTAAGCTAAAAGAGCTCCACACATTGTAACTAGTCCTCGCAGGGCAGTTGTTTCAGTTCTTTGATCATTTTGGTTGCCCTTTTCTGCACCTTTCCCACTCTAAAATATTCCCTTTTGGAGTGCAGTGACCAGAATGGTTCACAATCTCTCAGGTATAATTGCATCATGAATGTGTTTCACATCCTGGCCTTTCATGATGCCCAAACTTGGCTGCAAAAATCTACTTCTATAAAAAGATGAAGAGGGAGAAATATTCTTGTGGCACTTTGAAGACTGACCGATTTATTTTATCATGATTTTTTTCATGAAATCATAGAAGCATAGAATTGAAAGGGATGAAAGGTCATCTAATGCAATCTCACTCTGATGCAAGAGTTCACTGCAAAAGCAGTTTTGGTGGGTTACAAATATACTGAATTTTAATCCACAAGATATGAGGCTAAAATAAATATTCTAACCTTAATGGTGCCACATGATTTCTATCATCCCATCCACTCTGCTTATTATATTGAATGCCTGTATCTCTAGAAACTCTGCCTCTGTGTTGCTTCTCCTCTCACCTCCATAAAACTACCATACACTGAATTAATCCATAGGTTCAGCTTTGCATTCTTTGCCAAAGATCTTTTGGCTGTGATGAGTAAAAAGTACAATGCTTTCAAGGACCAACCCAGAGGGTTGGTTGTGAGCAACAATCCTTTCTCTGTTCCTCTTGTATGTGACATGTTTCTTGAACAGGGTGATACTGGACACTAAACCTCAGACCTTCTGCACTCAAAGCCAGTGGCCTCTTTGGCTGCACTCTTGATTCCTCTCTTTGGTCCCATACCTTTAGGTGATGAGCTGGAATATTCCACCTTAACATTAGGAGGAACTTCCTGATAGTAAGAGCTGTTTGACAGTGGAAGACTTTCCCTTGGAGTGTAGTGAGGTCTCCTTCCTTGGAGGTCTTTAAATGGAGGCTGGGTGGCCATCTGTCAAGGATGCTTTGATTGAGATATCCTGCATGGCAGAATGGGGCTGGACTGGAGGGCCCTTGGGAGTCTCTTCCAACTCTATGATTCTATGATTCTATGGTATTCAAGCATATGTTTACAACTCTCCTCTTTGCTTTCAAGAACTTGCTGCCAGAGCCAAAAGAGCAGTCCTCTCTGCTCCTGTCTCCATTCAAGGTGGAATGATTGGTTTGGTGTCCAGTCAAGTTGGAACATAGCTATAGCTTCTGAGTGTTTGCCTCATGTTGATTTTGGCCCTTCCCCGACTTGTGTAATGTTCCCTCTGCTCTTAGAATCATGGAGTTGGAAGGAACCCATGCAGGAATAAACAACTAAAGCACTCCTGAGAGATGACCATCCAAATTCTGTTTAAAGATGCCTGTTTAAAGAATGGGAGCCCACCACTCTCTGAAGGAGTCTCTTCCATTGCTGAACAGCCCTTGCAATGGGGGCATTCACACTCATTTTTTGTCCCAAAGAGATGCAGATCACTGCGATGATGCATATCGGGTTTGGTGTTCCCATTTTGTTTTGGGTTTGTGAATCTTTTTGAGTCATTGCAGTCCCTGTGTAATTCACACATGCCATCGTTCTGGGGAAAATGGAGCTGCCAGTGACTGTTTTCTTAGCAAGAGGAGGAGGTGTGTTTTGTCTTCCTCTTAGGCTAAAAGAGTGTGACTTGCCCAGGGTCACCCAAAGGGGTTTCCATGGCCAAACAAGGACCCCTGGTCTCCTGAAGCCCTAGTCCAACATGCAAAAGAAGAGCCAGCTTGGTGTAGCAGTTTGAATATGACATATAGGAAGAAACAGTACCACTATATTCTGCTTTGGTCAGGCATCACCTGGAATACTGTGTTCAGTTCTGGGTACCACAATTCAAAAAGGATGCTGAGAAGCTGGAGCATATCCAGAGGAGAGTGACCAAAATGGTGAAGGGTCTGGAAACCATAAAGTCCTATGAGGAGAGTCTAAGGGCACTGGGGATGTTTAGCCTGGAGAAGAGAAAGTTAAGAGATGATATGATAGCCATGTTTAAGTATTTAAAGGGATGTCATATTGAGGGAGGAGCAAGCTTGTTTTCTGCTTCTCCAGAGAATAGGACACAGAACAGTGGATACAAGCTACAGGAAAAGAGATTCTACCTAAATATTAGAAGGAACTTCCTAACAGTCAGGGCTGTTCGACAGTGGAACAAACTCCTTCCTCGGAGTGTAGAGGAATCTCCTTCCCTGGAGGTCTTTAAACAAAGGCTGGATGGCCATCTGTCAGGGATGCTTTGATTGTGAGTTCTTGCATGACAGAATGGGGTTGGACTGGATGGCCCTTGGGGTCTCTTTCAACTCTAGGATTCTATGAATGTCAGACTGCATGGGAGACAAGTTGTGATGGATAGGCGAGGGTATCTTGCTGCTAAGTGACTTTCTGATACTGAAGAGGGAGGGAGGCAGGGAGGCAATGGTGGGTGTGGGTGAGGTTGAGTACTGAGATCTCAGGGCTTGGGCCCTCTTCTCTGATCCAAAAGGCAAGGGGCAGGAATCTTAGTGTCAGATTATTGCCTTGAAGTGTGTGTGTGTGTGTGTGTGTGTGTGTGTGTGTGTGTTTGTATTCCTCATTTGTTAGAACTGGTGCTTTTTATTTGGGATGGTGTCCTATGTGCAGCTGTGAATGATGCTTAATGTATCATGCTCCATGACAACCCAGGGGCTGCCTCTTGTAGCATCATCCTGCTAGCACCACCAGATCCACTTCCTGTGGGCATCACAAGGTTTAAGGGTTTGGTGCTGAAACATCAGGCCTCAGATAGTGCTCTGTCATCCTAACTTTCAGCTTTTAAAAGATCCCATTTTCTGTATCCTCACTTGCTGCAAACTGAGTATTTGTTAGACCTGGCCCTGATTTGGAAACCCTTATTGTTGTTGTTTGAGTAGAACCCCACTCATGACAACTTTGTGGATGAGACATCTGTCTCCCTATCTTCAGCCACTCTGTTCATGACCTCCCTGACTGAATTTATCCATCCATCTGAGTTTATCCATCCTCCTCTCTTTCTGCTGCCTTCCACCTTTCCTAGCATCATTATCTTTCCTAATGAATTGCGCCTTCTCATGATGTGGCAAAAGTCTGACATCCTAGAATCGATCGTCTTTGCTTCTAGGGATGGGTGTGAGTAAAACCGAAACAGGAGTGGCAAAACTGGAAGAGAATCACTTTTTGAATTACCAGAACCGGCAGTCCAGTTATAGTCCAGTTTTTTCTCCCCAAGCTCTAGGTTGGAGCATGCAGGAAGAAAAGGCAGGATGAAAGATGTGGCATGCTCTGTTTGGGGGTGATCCAGTGGATTCGTTTGAGGCTGAACCTATTTTAGGCACCTACAGTTTCCTTGTGCAATTGTAGGGTCTGCAGAATTCAGAACCTTAAGAAAGTGCAGCTTTACTTTTTCTTTTTTTAAAAAATGAAATTCATGGCCCTTATGAGAAGAAATATTGGAAGGCATGATAGAAAAATGTCTGAGTCTCTGAAGCAAAGCACAGGGGAGATCAGAAAGACAGTATAATAATAATAATAATATGTTTTATTTATATACCGCTATTCCAAAGATCATAGCGGTGAACAGCAAGTAAGCTAATTAGCAAGTAAGCTAATTTGCCCCCAACAGTCTGGGTACTCATTTTAGCGACCTCGGAAGGATGCAAGCCTGAGTCGAGCTTGGGCCCTTTTGCTGGTCTTGAACTCGCAACCTTCTGGTTTCGAGTGAATGGCTGCAGTACAGGCATTTGACCACTGCGCCAACAGTATTGCAATGCCCCTCCATGTGTATCTTCCCCATGGAAATTACAGCGAGGCAAAACCTGGATGAACGCTATGCGCTGTGGGCTCCAATGTGTCAGGGGGAGACAGAGCTCAATAACAGAGCATCTGCCTTGCATGCAAGATGTCCCAGGCTCAGTTCTACTAATATCTCCAAACAGGGCTGGAAAAGGCCCCTGTCCGAAACCTTGGATAGCAAAGCCTCTAACTTTCTCAGTTTGGCAGGGAAAGTCCAGATAATCCTCTGTCATCCTACTTTTCAGCTTTTAAAAGATCCCAGTTTCTGTATCCTTGGTCGCTGCAAACTGACTTTAAACTGCAAAAGTAGTTTTCACTCATTTAGCTCAGCATCATAGAGAGAAGGCGCTCAGCAAAACATTGAAAACCTTATTGGGAACATAATGTTTGTGGGTTTTTCGGGCTATGTGGCCATGTTCTAGAAGAGTTTATTCCTGACATTTCGCTGTGGTTGGCATCTTCAGAAATGTCAGGAATAAACTCTTCTAGAACATGGCCACATAGCCCAAAAAACCCACAAAACCCATGGATGCCAGCCATGAAAGCCTTCAACTGAATTGGGAACCATTGCCGGCCTGGTTTTCCTGGACTGCAGCTCCTAGCAGCCATACCCAACCCAGCCAATACTGAGGAATGCTGGGGGTTGCTATCCAACAATATCTGGAAGACCACATAATTCCCACCATCACCACCCCCTTCGGCCAAGACAGATTATTTGCCCTTTCTAGCCCAGTGCTGTCTAATCTGATTCAAGATTTTTGGATGAGACATAATAATAATAACAATAACAATAACAATAACAATAATAATAATAATAAATTTTATTTATAGACCGCTATTCCTCAATGATCATAGCGGTGTACAGAAAAAATTGCAATACAATACAAAATACAATGTGACAGTTAAAGGAGGGAGAAGTCTCATCCTTTAGGCAGTCCCTGATGTTGCTGGGTCTGCCTGATCGCTCCCTCTGAGGCCGAGAGAGTGTGACTTGTCCAAGGCCATTCAGCGGGTTTCCATGGCTCAGCAGGGGCTCAAATCTCTAAGAAGTGCCTCTAAAAATGCTCTTTAAAAATAACTTTTGGAAGTAATTAGAAACCTTTATTCATTGCAGTAATAAAGTAACACCACTCTTACTTGTTATGCTGCTTTTGGCTGTGGCTTTGTTGCAACCTCATGGCTGTCAAAGAGTAACTAATTATAGATAAATATGTTAGTTGTAACTTATTATTTCCAAGCTTTCTGCTGCATGATCTTAATGGCTTTAAGGTCACTTTTAGAGGCACTATGATGGGAATTTTTCAGGTTGTATGCCCTTCTCTTATCCATCTTAAATTCTTTCCTCTCAGTAACATGACAAGTTACTTTTCCAACACTGTAACAAATAATGGGAAGAAATTACATTCTCAAAGTTACTTTCCAAGGTGTGATTTAGCACAACCATTTCAAATTCCTGGGATGCAAGAATTCAGACAAATGGGTGATTTTCCCAGGGTCCTGTAGGCCTTCCAGCTTAAAGAGGAATTCAGATCCCAGCAAAACCTGATTCTCCCTCCTGAACCAGCTTTGGATTTGCACATTCAGGCTTTGGTGTCAACAGTGTCAACAGTGTCAACAGTGATTTTGGCTCTAGCTGACTCTCCCTTTATTGTGCTCTGATTCTTTCATTGTTTAAGGGGCAATCTGGGTGTGTTACATTTTTCCTACATGGGTGACATTAATGTTTTGGTGCCCACATGTGTCTGGATGTTAAAGTCTTGTGCACTGTTGTGAACTATCCTTGACCTGCTCCCAAAGAGGCATCAAACCAGTTCTAGCAGCTTTGATTATCTGAATTGATACAGCTTCCTCCATCTTTAAACTCTTTTTTGGGAGGGAGCATGGCTCTGGGGACCATAATGATGACAACTGGTGTGTCAGAACTGACCATAACACCAGTGTGGAGATGTGCCAGGAGGTGCTTTGCTTAGAAGGAGAGGCTTAGGGAGAAAGCTGCTATAATCTTTGTTATGCTCGCTTTTGTGATAATCCTGTGAGGTAGGTCACTGTTTTGGGATGTTATGGATGGTGATAGGAGGCTAAGAGCCTTAGCACACTAGACGAATCCTGCTCAGAAATGAAAATTTAAAAGTAGAAAAAACCTGCAAATGCAAGATGTTTTTCAGACACATTTGCACCAAACAGCAATAACGCAAAATTAAAGTGAAATGAAAGAAATGGCCTGAATTCTGTCCCTGGTTGAAAAGGACAGTACAAAGGATCCCTGCGACCTATTTTTAAAAATGTGAGTTACTGCTCCAGGAAACTTTTGGGAAAAGGCAGTTTACCTTCTCTCTTTTTTGCTGGGAAATGGGCTGTCTGGAGCATTCAAGGGCTGAAAAAACAAGTTTGGGGACTGCATGCAGCCCCAGGACTACGCTTTGCCCACTCTTTGTGCAGTAGTTGCAGGGGAGGGAAGGATAAAAGAAGCAACATCACAATCAGGGAAGGAGTTCTCGGTTCTCACCATTAACGTTCTCTGACACCACAAGAAGCATAGCTTGAAAAAAGTACTTGTTGGAACTACAGCTTGCAGAATCTTATCAATGACTTGGATGCAGGAACAGAAGGCATGCTTATCAAATTTACAGAAGGCACCAAATTAGGAGGAGTAGCTAATACCCCAGAGGACAGGATCAAAATTCAAAATGACCTGAATAGACTAGAAAGGTGGGCCAAAGCTAACAAAAGGAAATTCATGGTTTTTTGTGGGTTTTTCGGGCTATGTGGCCATGTTCTAGACAATTTTCTTCCTGATGTTTTGGCAGCATCTGTGGCTGGCAAAATGAAATCCAACATGGAGAAATGTAAAGTACTAATCTTAGGGTGAAAAAATGAAATGCATAGATATAGGATGGGGGACACCTGGCTGAATGAAACTACATGTGAAAGGGATCTAGGAGTCCAAGTGGACCCCAAATTGGACATGAGTCAACAATGCGATGCGGCAGCTAACAAGGCCAATGCAATTTTAGGCTGCATCAATAAAAGTATAGTGTCTAGATCAAGAGAAGTAATAGTGCCACTGTATTCTGCTCTGGTCAGGCCCCACCTGGAATATTGTGTCCAGTTTTAGGAACCATAATTCAGAAAGGACATTGAGAAACTGGAGCGTGTCCAAAGGAGGGCGACTAAAATGGTGAAGGGTCTGGAAACCATGTCCTATGAGGAACGACTTAGGTAACTAGGGATGTTTAGCCAGGAGAAGAGAAGGTTAAGAGGTGATATGATAGCCCTGTTTAAATACTTGAAGGGATGTCATTTTGAGGAGGGAGCAAGCTTATTTTCTGCTGCTCCAGAGACTATGACATGGAACAGTGTATACAAAATATAGGAAAAGAGATTCCACTTAAACATTAGGAGGAACTTCCTGACAGTAAGAGCTGGTCAACAGTGGAAAATGCTCCCTTGGAGTGTAGTGGAATCCCCTTCTCTGCAGTTTTTTAAAACAGAACCTGGATGGCCAACTTTCAGAAGTGCTTTCATTCAGGTTTATCAGACGCGAGTTTTTGGCGATTTTTCCTGCCTATCACGCAATGTTAGTGGTACCAACGTTGCGCAATAACGTGAAAGCGCGACGTCCTTCCAGATGCCATTCATTTCTATGGGAGCCCATTGCGCAACGCTCCCGTAGTTTAAGCATCATTGCTCCCCTTTTTGGGCATTGCCCGTTATCCTCGCGAAATCTGTTGTGAAATGGTTGGTGTGGTAGGCAGCAGCGCAACGCAATGCTCAAGTTACTGATTGCAAAGTTCCCGTTATGCTGGGCTGCTTTTTGACCCCATTCCCTTCCCTGTGGCCTTCCTTTTTCAGGACAACCCCTTGGAGGGGGGGTGGCCTTGTCTTGCATGTAAGGAACCCCTTGGGGTCATCCATCCCTGCCCCATTCCTCTTTCCTGCATGGACACCTGGGGGGCTGCAAATGCAAGGGTCCCCTAGGGGTCATCCATCCCAGCCCCATCCCTCTGTCCTGTATGAACACCTAGTAGGCTGTAAATGAAAGGGTCCCCTAAGGGTCATCCATCCCAGCCCCTTTCCCCTCTCCCCCCGGAAGCACAAAGGTCAGGATGCCACCCAAACCTCCAAGGCGCATGCGCAAATATGTTGTTGCAAAATGCAAAAGACAAAAGGAAAGCGCTGGTGTAGTAAATAGTTCCGCAATGCATGGTTTCGCATCATGGAAATCGCAACTTTCACTCAATTGTAGCGCAATTGTAGCGCTAACATAACGTTATGGGGAATGACGGAAAAGCAAGCAATGTGGTAAGACCGCGCAAAACAGTCATTTCGCAACGTTCTTTACACTTCCTTAGCGCAATTGCAGGGTCCAAAACTTGAGTCTGATAAACTCCATTATGTATCCCTGAATGGCAGAAGAGTGTTGGACTGGGTGGCCCTTGAGGTCTCTTCCAAGTCCAACTCTATGATTCTATGATGCCAAGCTATTCCTGATTCAGCCCCTTTGTCAATATGGGCTAGCACTAGTTTTAAATCTCCACAAAAGCCCTGGATGTCATTCTGCCAAGCCATTCAGTTAGAGCTCTCCGGCCAAACATTTGGCTGAAAGGCTGCAGCAGGGACACAGTTCTTAGGTCCTAGGCTCAGCTCCATGCCACTCAAGACCTCAGCTTCCTCAGTAATATTGCAAGGAAATCTCAAAGCTGTGTTACCTCACAGGCTGTGTTCTCCAAATGGCTTTATATCCCAAACAACTTGTAGAATTCAAAGATGTAGCTGTGTTAGTCTGGAAAATTGGTAGGCAAAGAGGTCCTGTAGCACCTTTGAGACTCACTGAAGAAAGAAGTTGGTAGCATGAGCTACCTACTTCCTCAGATGCATGTTTGGAGTGGAGAACCGAGAGACAGACCTAGGTAAGCCGTCTGTGTGTGAGAATGTGAATTCAAATTCAAATCCTTCTATTCATGGAGATGAGGTGGCAAGTACAGTTTTAAGGGTATGTAGAGGGATCTTGTAACACCTTTTGAGACTAACTGAAAGAAAGAAATTGGCAGCATGAGCTTTCCTAAACTTTGATCTACTTCTTCAGATGCATTTAATGGTGGTCATTGTGAGACAAAAGCAGGAAGACCCCTTTGCATACTGAACTTCAGTTTGTGTTGTGGAGATTGAGTTGCCCTGTTTTGGACACACCTTGGGGCAATGACAAATCTTGATTGCTTGTAGGCAGGTATCATCCCTCATGTTGCTTCCAGTTTTGTTGTTGTTGTGTGCCTTCAGTTCATTTCTGACTTATGGAGACCCTTAGTCTAGGAAAGCTCATGCTGCCAAAGTCTTTCTTTCAGTTAGTCTCAAAGGTGCTACAAGATCTATATACTGATTCCAGAGACGAACACAGCTATATCTTTGAATTCTTAGTCTCAATGATGCTAAAAGACCTCTTTGCATACTGATTCTACAGACTACCATGGCTGTATCTTTGAATCCAACCTATCACAGTTTTCTTGGCAAGCTTTGTACAAGAGGGTTTGCCTTTGCTTTCCTCTGAGGCTGAGAGAGTGTAACTTGTCCAAGGTCACCCCGTGGGCTTCCATGGCTGAAAGGGGATTGAAACCCTGGTCTCCAGAGTGGTCCGCCAATGCTCAAGCCGCACCATGCTGGCTCTCATTCTTCAAATGCACCTGTGCTGTTTTGCCAGTAGGTGTCACCATATGAGCATGCCTTGGAGGTTTTCTTGTGGAACTGAAGTCCCTTGTTGTGGGTTGTGCATCTCATGGGAGCCCCAGTGAGGTTACAAGAATGGCCATCAGCTCCTGCCACAGGTTAGGCTATTGTGTCTAGAGGCCTGGAATACCTGTTCGTGAGAACTCACCAAATACTTAAAAGATGCAGGCTTTGTTGCTGCATACTTAGAAAACCATCAATGCTTGTTGTTGTTGTTAATTGCCCTCAAGTCGCCCTGAATCATGGTGGCCCTGTCCTCAATTCCTCTGCTTAGGTCTTGTACTTTCAGGCCCATGGTCTCCCTGATTGAGTCTATCCATCCTGACATGCAGCCTTCCTCTATTTCTGCATCCCTCCACCTTTCCTACCATTATTAGCAAATAGCAAGTACATTTCTATACCTCTTACAGATCTACTATTATTGTCTTTTCTAATAAGTCATGCTTTCTTATGATGTGGCCAAAGTATGACAGCCTCAGTTTTGTTATGTTGGCTTCCCGAGAGGAACCCATTTGTTTGTCTTTTTGGCTGTCCTCGGTAGCCTCAGCACTCTTCTCCAGCACCATATCACAAATGAGTCCATTTTCTTTGAGTACATAGCCCAGGACATTACAACAAACCTGGACTGGATCAAGGAAGGACTCTGGCAGAAACATTACATAGGCCAATGTTCCTTTCTTTTGCTTCCCTCTCTTCCAGATGACACTCCTCCGCCGCCTGCACCTTTCACTCACCGCATCGTCAAACTGAGAACGGGAGAATTCAAAGATACCTACAGCATCAACACCAAGGAGATGCTAGGAGGGTAAGAAAAGGATCCTCTCACTGGCCTCCTCTTCCAACTTGGGCATCTGGTGGCTTAGCAACTGATAGGCCTTTCATTTAAATGCAGAACTTGGAAAGCATACTTTTTGTGGGCTACATCTCCCAGAATCCCACACCCAGTTTTGCCAGATTACCGTAGTGGCTGAAGATTCTAGGAGTTGTAAACCCTCAAGAGTAACTTTTCCAAACTCATAAGTAATAGTACTAGCAGTAATACTTCCATCAGTAAAGTATTACTACCATTAGTAGTGTGCCTAATGCCTTAGGAGTTTATCACATGAAGGAGATTGGGAATTTATCCTGTGAATGTCCCGAAAAAATTGTGTAATTATGCAAAACGATTTCACACGATGCTGCACAAAACCCGCCATTGAAGTGGTCACAAAGAAGCATTAATGCACAGCTTTTTACTATTGGGGTTTCTGATATCACTTTATTTGCGCAATTGCATGTGTTAATCATTCGCACAATTATTTGCCATTTTTGCTTTATTTGCGGGATGCTTTACATTCACTTTAATCTCTCTTTAATGCTGAAATTAGCCCCAGTGTGACAAAAGGACTCTGTCTTCTTGGAGTTCCCAGTTAAGATTGGAACAATGGGGAAAACAGAGCAAAGAGAGAGGGATGGATGTGTGTTGACTGGTTTAGACTTAAAACTTGGTTATAAATAGTATGGAGTGAAAGACAGTGAGTTAAATCAGATGCTGAACAGGGGAAAAAAGCTTTTGGGAAGAACTTTGAAGGAAGATTTGGGAGAATTGTTCATGGTGTCTGGTTTTTATACTGTGTTTCTCTTTCTTACCTCAGGGGGAAGTTTGGGGAGGTCCGTGTGTGCACAGTAAAGGAGACAGGACTGAAGCTTGCTGTGAAAACCATTAAGACGCAGGGTCCAAAAGACAAGGTATGTTTTCCGGGGGAGCCTACAAATATGGAGGATTGACATGGCATGATTCTGGTCCAGTGCATAGTGCTGAAGGTGTGGTTTCATGCCTGGTGGTAACAGGATTGGTGTCATATGAAGAACTTCTTTTTCACTTATGGTAAAGGGTTTACATACTGTGCAGGGTGATGTGTAGTAGGCTCTGGCTCTGGCTGGGTCCTAACACAGAGAATGTGTCCACTCTGCAGTGCTATAGTAGTCTGAAACCTCTTTAACTGCCATTGCTGCATCCAATAGAATTCTGGGGTTTGTAGCTTGCAATTAACTGCTAGAGCGACCTCTGTTCCCCCTAGTTCCCAAGGCACATTATATAGGACTGGGTTAAATCTGGTTACTTTGGGAACTGTAGTTCAGTGGAGCAAACTAGAACTGTCCAGCAAAGTACTCCAAATACTAGAAATCCTACTGACCTAGGATTCCATAGGCTGATGCTAAGACAGTTAAAGTGGTATCATAATACATTCACAGTGTAATGCAGGGTACCTGAGTTGATGACTGTCCAGTTACCAGCAGAGCTTTCCATAGCTCTCTGAAGAGTTTGTAGGAATTTGGGGGCAGGAGCAAGCTAGCGTCCCAAAAAATACAATTTCCAAGCTCTGGCACAGCTGGAGTCCAGTGGTCATTCTAGCCAGGGCATTCTGGAAGTCCGAATCCACACTAAAAGCTATTTTCAGAGCTCTACCATCCATTCCTGTGTCACTTTGTCTCGCTGCTGCACCTGTCCTGGCTTCCTAGCACAGAGACCCACAGCCTGCTCTAGTCCAAGCCTTAGCTATTTGTTGCTCCACCATGTAACCCACAGCCTCTGCTTTGCAGGAGATGGTTGAGTTGGAAATCGATGTGATGAACCAGCTGAACCACCGGAATCTGATTCAACTGTATGATGCCATTGAGATGCCAAAGACGATCATGCTCTTCATGGAGTTGTGAGTTGTCAAAGCTGTGGGGAACACATGTTGGGGGGGAGTGACCTCTATGGCCGAAAGGTAGAGCATTGGCTGTGCATGGGGAAGTTCCCAAGTATGGCAGGATGGGAGCCTCTTGGGTTTTTTTTTTAAACCACCATGCTTCTAGTCTTTGAAAGAATAGGATTGCAAAGGATGTGGGCAATGCATGGGAAAGGTGGATATGGATAAGCTTTGGATCTGAGTTAGGTGGACTTTCATCATAGAGCAGGGATAGGAATTGTCAAATATTGGGTGGGATTGCAAATCCCATACTTGTCTATGGCTGTTGGGAGTTGTAGTCCAGCAGCAACTGGAGAGTCACACACTTCTCACCTGTACCATGGGAGAAGCTGCACAGATGAGTCCCATTTGAGAGAGAAGTACGGTATTAAACAAAGAAACAAAGAAACGATTTGAAATACAGGAGCTGGTGTTTTCAGTGTTAAGAGCTGGTGTAGGACAGTGGACCAGGTCTGTGCTAGCAGACTTGAAATTGCTACTCTGTGCAGAAGCTCAATGGATGATCTTTGGCCAGCTACTCTCCCTTGAACTTACCTCCTTTGCCAACTTACTCTGAAGGTGTGTTTGTGTGTGTGTGTGTGTGTGTGTTTATGTATTTGCTTCAACTCACCTGCCAACTTATGGTGACCCCATTAGTTTCATAGTGTTTTCTTAGGCAAGGAATACTCAGAGGTGTGTTTGCCAGTTCCTTCATTTGAAATATAACCCACAGCACCTGGTATTCCATCCAAGTACTAACCATGGCTGATACCACTTAGAATCCAAGATCAGGTTGGGATCTGGTGCCTTTAGGCTCCTCTGAGTCCCTTGTGTCTATGTGTATGTGCCTTCAAGTTGCATGTTGGCTTATGCCAGCCCATGAATTTCATAGGGCTTTCTTAGGCAAAGAATACTCAGAGGTGGTTTTGCCAATTTCTTCCTCTGAAATAGAGCTTTCCAGCATCTGGTATTTGTTGGTGGTCTCCCATCCATATCTTAACCAGGGCTTCCAAAATCAGGCAGGATCTGGTGCCTTTAGGGTAGTTGGGCTGTACTGAAGGTGAAGGAGGCTAACCCTGTATAAGCAGCCATGAATTCCTTGGAAAACAGGCTGCAGACAAAAAGACAGTTAATGCCAAAATACATGATCAAATCAGGCAGCGGATTTACTTTTTTCTTTCTTGGCACAGTTTAACGTGGAATGGGAGGAAAACAAGAGATCTGTCAAAGATTCTGCATGATTGAGAAATCTAAAAAAAACAAGCTAGAAGAGGAAAGAAAATGGAGTGGAAATATGAGATTCTGGGAAGAGGAGAATGACAGATCAAGCTCAGGAAAACAAAGTGAAGGATTTTTATTGGAGCTTGGGAAAGTTACCCTTTTGGCACTGCAACTCCCAGAATCCCTTGGCCCGTGGCTATGGGGATTCTAGGAACTGTAATACAAAATGTAACTTTCCCAACGCTCTGTTTTTAGGCTGACGTAGTGATGATGTAGGCAGCCCTGGACTCATGCAACCCCCTTCTCTGTGTCCAGCGTGGAAGGTGGGGAGCTCTTTGAGAGGATCATTGATGAGGATTACCCTCTGACCGAGGTGGACTGCATGGTCTTCGTGCGGCAGATCTGTGACGGCATCCTCTTCATGCACCAGATGAGGGTGCTACACCTGGACCTCAAGGTATGGTGCCACCTTGCCTCATGGAGGGCCAACTGCTGGGCAGAAGCCAAGAGCTGCAAGCTAATGAACGTGGGGTAACACAAGTTGTTGTTGTTGTGTGCCATCAAGTCATTTACAACTTATGGCAATCCTAAGGCAAACTTATTACTGGGATTTTTTTGGCAAGTTACTTCAGAGGCGGTTTGCTATTGCCATCCTTTAACCTGAGAGAGTGTGATTTGCCCAAAGTCACCCAGTATATTTACATGGCTGAGTGGCAATTCGAACCCTGGTCTCCAGAGTCATGGTACAATGCTCAAACCACTACATGACTCTGTCTCATAGGCAACACAAGAAGAGGGACAAAGCAGTGGAATAATAACTTGGGGCTCAATGCTAAGAGATCACTAGCAATGTAACTACACTTGTCCATATTCGCTAGGGTTAGGGGCACAAGACCCCTATGAATATGGAAAAACCACAAATAACAACACTATGTTTTTACCTGAGAGGACACCTCTCTAGGAATCTCTAGGTCCTCCAAGACAACTCTGTGGTCAACGTCCAACAGACACTGACCATAGAACTGTGCTGGAGGAGCTACAAATGTCTAGTAGATTATTCTCTCTAGGAATCTCTAGGTCTTTCAGTACAACTTTTAATTAAAGTTGACCATAGAGTTGCACTGGAGGACCTAGATATTCCTAGAGATAACATATTAATCAAATCTGTGAATAATCAAATCTGCAAATATCAAAGCCACAGATATGGAGAGACGAATGTATACTATACAGTTATAGCAATTTGATAAATCTCTTTAGCTGTCATGGCTCCCTCCCATGGCATCCTAATCTATATAGTTTTGGGATGCGCTGATAGCCCAACCAGAAAAAAGTTTAGCATCATTTTGGAAGAAGTGCTCCCCTCACATGGTGAAAAATGTCTGTCTATTATAGCAAATGATTTAATTCACTATCTATCTAGCATTTAAGATGCTTTGTCTTATAACTGGTCACCCAAGCTCTAATATGGACTCAATTTGCAAGTCCAATTGTTGTAACATCTGACTTAACCCGACTGTGAGAATGAAAATGTGTTCAGTGCAGGAAGACTTTTGTTGTTGTTGTGTGCATACAACAACAACAACAACAACAAGAAGTTTAATTAATAGTAGAGACCTGTGCTTCCCATGTTTAGCCTAGACTTTTAGTTTAAACTTTACAGGAGCTGTCCAAGGTACTGTGCCTGTTTTGGGGATAGAGTTCAGTGCCTTGGAGAGTTCCTTTAATCCCAGGTGTGGATCTGTCTAGTTATGGTATGGAAGCCATCTGATACAGAAGCCATCACAACCAGATGGGTTTGTCCATGATACATCCTTAAAAGTCCTGGCCCAATTCAAATTACTAGCGTCTGACTAGCTCATCTAGGCCAAAATATCCTAGTAGGAGGATAGAAAGGAATCCCTTCCTCCTGCTTCCACCCTCTCAGCCTCTCTCTGGGGAACCAGCAGCCCTCTCCTACTTTCCTGGTGCTCCTTTTCAGACTCTTCCCAAAGCACTAACCCACTTTCTCTCCCCTGCAGCCAGAGAATATTCTGTGTGTAAGTGCCACAGGCCATATGGTAAAGATCATCGATTTCGGACTTGCCCGAAGGTACGTCTTGAAGGTGACCAGACGCCACCACCCTTCTTTCCTTCTTCTGTCAGGGATGCTTTGATTGAGAGTTCCTGCATGGCAGGGGTTTGGACTGGATGGGCCTTGGGGTCTCTTCCAACTCTATGAGTCTATGATTCTGCCTGCCTTCTTTCTCTTCTTCAAGGCTTTCTTGGCTTTGTCCCAAGGAAAGGGAAGGTAAGATAAAGTTCTTCCCAAAGGAAGTGCCAGCCTGATTCATGTGGCAATGTCTTTCCCCCAGATTCTGATGCCTGGAGTCTTTGCCTTCTTTCCCTCCAGAAAAGCCTTGAGTCCTGCTTCTGGGGAAAAGGGAGGGATAAAAATAAAGGGGATGTATATATGCATGTGTGAAGGTGCATTCATGCACCAGTGGTGACAAGGTAGACACCAGCTCCTCTTCCTCTGCCCAGGTACAACCCCAGAGAGAAGCTGAAGGTCAACTTTGGCACCCCAGAATTCCTGTCACCCGAGGTGGTCAGCTATGAGCAAGTCTCCTACACCACCGACATGTGGAGCATGGGAGTGATTACCTACATGCTGTGAGTGAGAACTTGTGGGGAAATGCCTGTGGGGCATTAGAAGCAAAAGAAACGAGGCACATACAATGGAGTCGACAGAAGAAACAAGAGGCAGGTGTCAAGATGCTCCAAAGATGGTTATTTATTGGTAGACATGGGCTTTTTTGCCAATGAACAGCCATCCTTGGAGCATCCTGAGCTGTGCCTCCTGTTTCTTTTGTGCATTGAGCACCCATGCCTCTTGTCTTGCAGGGTATGGGGGCAGAGAGGCTTAATGTCAGACAGAAGGGGTGCTCTTTTGCACCCAAAGCTTGGAAAAGTGGTTGGAACAACAGCCCCCAGAATCCTCCAGTCAACACAGGAATCCTGGGAGTTGGAGTCCAATGAAAACGAACTTCCACAAGCTCAGTCAGCACCTCCTAGTTTACAATTAACTTCAGACAGCTGAAGTACGATATTGTGTTTGCCCCTAAAATGAGGATGGGAGATTTTTGGCCTACCAGAAGTTCTCCGGCTACAACTACCATTATGCCTCAACATTGTCCAAGTTGCCTAGGACCTGATGAGAACTGGAGCGTAGCCAGACTCACTTCAGTCCAAGAGGTTCCCTCCTTTCCCCCTAATTCACCCAATTTTCCAACTTTAGAAGGCTTTATTTACAGTATTTTTTATTTTTATTTATTTCATTTATATACCGCCATTCCTACGATCATGGCGGTGTACAACAATTACATAATACAAAAGTACCCAAACAAACCTCCATATTATTACAAAAAATACAATTCAAAAATCCAACATACAGTCAAATAACACAATAAAAGCAACTTAGAATATCATAATACAGTGCCCAAAATCAGTCTCCCCGAACAGTATGCAAACTTTAAAGATATCCGTGGTGGATTAGTCCTTCCTTGGCGCTTTGGTGGTTGCGACTTCATGGACGTAAGCAGTGTATCTCTGAATAATACCACCCTTCAAATATTGGGTGGAATTGCAAACCCCATGCTTCTCTGTGGCTGCTGGGAGTTGTAGTCCAGCAGTATCTGGAGGGCCACACGCTTCCCACCTGTACCATAGGAGAAGCTGCACAGATGAGTCCCATTCAAGAGAGAAGTGTGGTATTAAAGACAAATGATTGGAACACACACCAAGGAAAATCCCAACACTTTAGTACTAAGAAGCATCTGGCCAACATTTTTCAACAGAGTTCCGAAACCAGAAGGCTCCTTACAGTAATCCTTGTCCTTGGTAGTCCTTGTCATTGGATCCTTTGTTCCAGAGCTTGGGAATGTTCCTTTTTTGGATGACTGCTTCCAGAATCTCCCCAGCCAGCATGCTGGGAGCTGTCATCTAAAAAAAGGAACTTTTCCATGCTCTCTCTCTCCTGTCCTTGGGAGAGCTCCAGTCGGCATTTGTGAAGCTTCAGCATGTGGAGTATCTGATCCTTCCCTGGGACCAGCAAGGCAAGGATCTTTCATGACCCTACATGGTCGCTTGGGTTTTTAGTGCAGCCAGACCTCTGGCCACAGAAAAACTCAATTTTGCCAAGGAAATAGAGCTGTGTCCCCAGAGGTTTGTTTTTGTTCCTAATGAGCTTTGATTCATGTTTTCCTCTTCGCCTCCCATCCATCAGGCTGAGTGGACTCTCTCCGTTCTTGGGAGACAACGATACGGAAACTCTCAACAACGTCCTGGCCGCCAACTGGTATTTCGATGAGGAAGCCTTTGAGGGCATCTCCGAGGAAGCAAAAGACTTTGTCTCCAACTTGATTATCAAGGACAAAAGGTCTGGGTCTATGGATGAGGAATTGAGAAACACAGACTCTGTAGGAAGTGGGGTCACCCAGAGAAAAAAGGGGGCACACACATCTCTCTCTCTCTCTCTCTCTCTCTCTCTCTCTCTCTGTGTGTGTGTGTGTGCACCTTTGTGCAGGAGACATTCAAGGACAGAAAAGTGTCCCATCTTTTGTCTGCTGTGAGTGACTGGCAGGCATTCATGCATGCTCCAAGGATTCATGCCTCCTGGATTCACTGGCATTGCCTGCCCTAGTCTTGGACCTTCCTCATACACAGCAGTTGAGAAACTTCTGTGGAATAATTTGGCATATAAATTAGAATATTCACATTGCAAAATAATTTTTAAAAAAGTGGCCAGAGTTTGTAAAGAGAAATTAAGTCAAGCTAAAGCTTGTAAGAGAGGTTAAAAACAGTGGAATAGCCAATCTTAGAAGATGGTGGACTTTCCATATATTGCACATTCATCTCATGGACCTCTTTCCCTATTTGGTCTGCTATCATTTGAACAAATCTTTTTTAAAAATTCCAATTATATAAAGGTTTCAGACATTTCTAGTCCCCTACGTCAAAGAATTTCATTTTCATCATTTCAGTTAGCTGTGGTTAAACTGCCATATTAATTTCCTTAAGCCGTCTCAAATATATATGAATCAGTTGCTGGAAGCAATCTGATTTCATGTAAACTGCAATTATTCAATGGGACTACGCTGAATAGAATGAGCAATATATGATTTAGGTCAACAATGGAAACCTTGAGGCCCTGCAGATATTGTTTGAGTAAGCCATGCTGATTTACCGTATATACTTGACTATAAGTTGACTTCATGTATAAGTTGAGGGCATGTTTTGGGGCCAAAATTATGGATTTTGCTATGACCCATGGATAAGTCGAGGGTAAAATTTAGGGGCATATATCAAAGGATCTAAAGCAGTGGTTTTCAACTTTTGGGACTCCAGACGTTTTGGACTTCAATTCCCAGATGCCCCAGTCAATATGCTCATTGTTCAGGAATTCTGGGAGTTGAAGTCTCAAAAATCTAGAGGACCAAAGGTTGAGAACCAGTGATCTAAAGGATGAAAAGCAAAGTAAAACAATGTCAAAGAACTTATAAAATCCCAGCAGACATAGCTCTTTGTGCTTACTCTTAAGACTGGATGGATGAGAGAGTAGAGGGGGCCAGTGCTTCCCATATTATACTTTTGCTTTTCACCAGGGGATGGTTCCTTCTTTTAAATAAGAGTTAAGATACAGAACTTACTTTGACCCATGGATAAGTCAAGTCAGATTTTTTGGGTCAATTTTTTGACCTACCTTTCTAGACTTATACATGAGTATATACAGTAGGCCAACATATATAAAAAAATAAGATTAATGTGGATTCAACTAACTGCCTGTAGTATTTAAATGCCTTCCTGCAAGATATTAAAATGGGAGATGCTCTATTGCCTGTGGAGGGAAAAAAGAATTTTCACATTGATGTCTTCAGTTTAATGCAGGGTTTTGCTTGCTGAGAGACTCTACTCAGGGGCTTCAGGGGAAAGTACCTGCAGCGCAAGCAAGCAACTCCCCATAACTCCTCTCTCCCTTCTCGCCAACCCCACAGCGGACGTATGAACGCAGCGCAGTGCCTCCAGCACCCTTGGCTGAACAACTTGGCAGAAAAGGCTGGGCGGGTCAACCGGCGCCTCAAATCCCAGGTCCTGCTTCGGAAATATGTGATGCGGAGGCGCTGGAAGGTAAGAGAATGGAAGAGGCAGTTGGGGAACTGGAGAGAAGGAAAGCGGTCATATCTGGAAGATGTTACCTTCTCTGTGGCTTGGCTCACTCACTTGTGTGAGTCATTGCACTGGCTCATAGAGAACTTCCTTAGGAGTTTATCACACTGGGGCTAATTTTGGCAATAAAGAGAGATTAAAGCGCATTTAAAGCATCCCACAAATAAAGCAAGAATGGCAAGTAATTGTGCAAATCATTATCACATGCAATTACACAAATAAAGTGGTATCGGAAATGCATTTATACTGAAATCCTGAAAGTAAAAAGATGTGTGTTAATGCTTTTTTTGTGACCACTTTAATGGCAGGTTTTGTGCGACATCGTGTGAAATTGTTTTGTGTAATTACGCGATTTTTCCAGGATATTTACTGGATGAACTTCTGATCTCCTTCATGTGATAAACTCCTTAGTCCTTAGTAGAACAGGGTTTTCTCTACTTTTGGGAAGAAGGGGCTGGACAGATTAATGGGTTATTATTTTCTTTTATTTATATGATTCTGTGGGCTACTGGACAGCTATGCAAAGCTATGCTTCCCTTTGGACATCATCTTAAGCATGCAGAAAAAAGTTACGTTTTTAGATTACAGCTGCTAGAACCCCCCACTCAGCATGGGCAGCATTGCCAAGCTTGGAATCACTAGCAGCTGGAGATACAGATTCACCCTTGGGATCAAGGCAAACTTACAGTAATGACAGAATTAGTCGCAGATCTCGTAGTTGCGTGTGCATCCCATTTCCTCCTGATTTTGTGACCGAAATGATTGGCATGCATGTCTGCAAATTATGTTCAAACATCAGTCTTGCCCCTTTTACTATACTTGAAGGAGTGTGACTCTCTTGGGGGGGGGGGAGAAATTGAAGCTCCATATCTACATTTCCCCACTCATCAATTGATCTGTAACAAGGTGAGGTGTCTTGGAACTGCTTGACTCCTCTTGGGATGACTCCAATGTTGCTCTCCCACACTTCTTTGAAGTTAACTAAATTCTTCAAAAGAAGTTCAGAATGCAAATACGTTTCACTTGCAGAACATGCGTTGCAGCATGCCTATTTTCCTCAGTGCATAATCTTGATATTTTATTTAAAAGCAAAACATCTGTGCTGTGTTTTATAGCATGAAACTTTAAGCCTTGCTATTCTCTTTTTATTCCCTGTTTCTCCCCAACACACGCCGGAACAGAAAAACTTCATTGGCGTCTGTGCTGCTAACAGGTTCAAGAAGATCACCAGCTCAGGGTCCCTGACGGCACTTGGGGTCTGAGTGTGAATTGCGTCCACGCATGCGTGCTGCAGGGGGCCTGGAAGGTCAGAGTGGAATTGAAAGCAACCTGTGAACCACAAGGAAAACATCTCCAGTGGGAATCGTGGACTGTGATTGTCTGTAATGCCTCTTGCCTGGGCATTGCTCAGCCAAGAAAAACAGGACCCGCTCTGGATGAGAGGATGGTCGCTGCTGATTCCCAGGTTGCTGACGGGAGCTGGCTTCAAACTTTGGAGGGATGTCACAGTTGCCCCACTGGTCATCTAGCAGACCCCATGTCCCTCCGCAGCTCCCAATAGGAAACAGCTTCCTCCTTATCTGCTGACTTGAGCCTCGCTCTGCTCTTTGGATATTCCGCTGCTGTGCACCTCCCTCATTGAGACCTAGTGCTCTCTCAGAGCCTGCTTTTGTGGACGCTCCTACACTGCCGTCACTTACCTCACTGAGCACAGGTCGGAAAGTTTGCTGCTTCAGAAACCACTGGAGATGCCTGAATCCCCTCTCCCTATGCCTTGATTTTTTTCACCAGTATAAAATGAACTGGTTTGTAACACTTCCCTAGGCCTTGGCTGCCCATGATCATAGGTGGTGCTGTTATCTGGGAAAACAGAGGAGCATCCACCTTACCCCTGACACACCAATCCATCAGCAGGTTGTTACACGGTATGTTTAAACCAAGGAAGATGCTAGGTAGCAAAGGATATGTAGTTGTCTCCCTCCTTGGTAATCCCTTGGATTCTCCCTGGTCACCCCTCTTCTGTTCCACTAGCCCCATGGGGCCACCGTGTGTTATGATGTCCCCATTATGACCATGTTGTCCTTTCAAAGGGGCTTCTGCTGAGTGTTGTTCTGTAACCCCACTATGGCCACACTAGGATTTTCATCCAGCGAGATGACATCCCAACCCCACAATGCTACAGGGAGCCCTAGCCTAGCCCCCCAATTTTGCACATAGGTTACTTGTGTCACCTTCCCTAACTCATAGGATGTCTGCCCAGACTTTGCTGTCGGTGTTTTTATCTTGAGAATGCCCGAGAATCACTTTTCTTCTGTGAAACGGCTCTCTCTGCTTAAAAGTTCTAGTTTTTGAAACAAGGTCATCCCCAGGACCTTTTTGTTCTGCGCTTTCCACAGAAGTAGGAAGTGTACCACGAGGCCCCACTGATAAGATCGCATATCCTGCTCACCACCAGCGCCACCACCTTGCCTGGGGAGTGACGCACACCAAGCCATGGCTACTGGGACGCTGGGCATAGTCTTAGAATTAGGTCACACCACTATCTAGCATACAAGGTCCCAGGTCCAGCCCTGCTCCCTGAAACCAAAGATATGGAGCAGTGTGTGGGTTCCAGAAGTGGAGTGGGCTGGAGAGTTGATCTTTTTGCAGGAAACGGCTCCTTCCTGCTTGAGCAAAGCTCCCTGTCGGAGTGCCTCCATGCTCTGGGTGGGCAGGAAGCAAACTCCTAGCCTTCCTGGAGCATCCCCCAGATGAGCCACAAGAAGACTGCCTTGTGCGAACCTCTTTGTGCTAACCTCATTGCCCTTCTGAGCTGCCAGAGCGAAGACCCAGAAAGGGAAAGGGAGAGGCCGGGTGTGTGGTGCGCCTGTGTGTGTGGCAACAACACTCTCACACAGCCCTCCCAAAGGATACAGCAAGTGAGTGAGCTGGCCTAATGCAGACCATCTGTGCTGGCTTTTCCTCTTCATCCTCCTCACCCGTTTCAGTGAAAGGGATGCTTCAGAGCCTGCCACCAACAGACAGGAACTGCCTTGTGTGTGGAGTTGCACAGCGGTTCTTCTCCACTAGCCCTGGGGTCAGCTCCCTGTTGGGAAGAAAGCTCGAGAAACTGGCCTTGCTACAGAGAATCGCTTGTGTTTAACCCAGTGCTTCCCAAACTTTGGCCCTCCAAGTGTTTTGTGCTTGGCTTCCCAGAACTCCTGAGTGTTGGCTAAGCTGGTTGGGGCTTCTGGGAGTCCAAAAGCCTCTGGAGGACCAAAGTTTGCAAACCACTGGTTTAACCCTTCCCCTAGCCCAGTGGTTCTCAACCTTCCTAATGCCACAACATTTTAATACAGTTCCTCATGTTGTGGTGACCCCCAACCATAAGATTATTCCTAAAACCATCGGAATGTGTTTTCCAATGGTCTTAGGCGACCCCTGTGAAAGGGTCGTTGGACCTCAAAGGGGTCGCCACCCACAAGTTGAGAACCACTGCCCTAACCTTATAAGTTAACAATCCAGAGAAACCCAGTGCAATGGGCCCTTAGTATCCGCTGGGGTTTGGTTCCAGGACCCTCCATGGATACTAAAATCCATGGATGCTCAAGTCCCATTAAATACAGTAGTATAGTAAAATGGTGTCCATTATATAAAACGGGAAAAGTAAGGCTTGCTTCTTGGAATTTATACTGTATATGTTTTGAATATTTCCAAGCCATGGATGCTTGAATCCATGGATAAAAAAATTCATGGAGGCAGAGGACCGACTGTATAGTAGATGAGAAGAACATGGAGTTTGGGGGATATGATTGGTTTTATTTTTAAATGACTTATAATTCCTGAAGCATGTAGTGTGTAAGGTTTTGGAAGTCCTTATTATCACAGACTTTCTTTTGCACAACAAGTGAGGTTTTAGGCCTCCTTGTGACCATTTCTGAGATAAGCAATTGAGTCCAAGGGAAAGAGAGGTGCATCAGCTCCTCCTCCAGACAGTAAAATAAGCACTGCTACATCACAGCTACTCCAGGACATAAGTGCACATGTTGCCTCTTGTTTGTGCTTCCCAGTGTTCAGCCTCCAGTGAGAGATATAGTATATCACCATCCTTGCCAGTAGCTATTAGTGACAGATAGAGCCATCCTCCAGGAATTTATCTATTCTGCCTTGAAAGCCATTGAAACTAGGGGCCACCAACACTGTGTCTCTTCCCCTTTGGTCTCCCAGTAACATGTCAAGAGGCAGCGTGTCATAGTGGTTTGAGTGTTGGACTCAAGGAATCTAGGAGACCAGGGTTCAAATCCTGGCTCAGTCATGGAAACCCACTGGATGACCTTGGGCAAGTCACATTCTCTCAGCCTCTGAATTAATCTCTAAGAGTTATCATGGTGTAGCAGTTTGAGGATTATTTTAAAATACAATTGTGAGAGCTAATGGGGTGCCATGGTTTGACGGTTGGACAAAGAATCTGAGAGACTAAGGTTTGAATTCCCACTCAGCCATGGAAACCCATTGATAAAGGCAAACCCCCTCTGAACAAATCTTGCCAACAGAACCACATGATAGGTAACCTTCAAGATTGGCAATACATCTTTTAAAGACATGTGTGTGTCCCTTCAAGTCACCTGTCGACTTATGGCAACCCCATGAATTTCACGGAGTTTTCTTAGGCAGGGAATATGTAAGGAGTTTATCACACTGGGGCTAATTTCAGCATTAAAGAGAAATTAAAGCACATTTAAAGCATCCCGCAAATAAAGCGAAAATGGTGAATAATTGCTCGAATGATTATCACACACAATTGCACAAATAAAATGATATCCGAAATGCATTGTCGCTGAAATATCAAAGGTAAAAAGATGCACATTAATGCTTCTTTTTGACCACTTTAATTGCGGGTTTTGTGTGACGTTGTGTGAAACCGTTTTGTGTAATTACGTGATTTCCCCCGGATATTCACAGGACAAACTCCTGATCCCCTTCGTGTGATAAACTCCTTAGAGATGGTTTTGCTACTTCCTTCTTTTGAAACATTGCCTACAGCACCTGATACTCATTCATGCTCTCCCATCCAAGTACTAAATTGACCCTGCTTAGATTAGAAGATCAGATGGGATCTTGTAGCTTTAGGTATTTAGGCCTATTTATCAATTAATATTAACACTTCTGGGTATCATTCACTTCCTTGGTGGGCATTTTTGATAATCTTTGTAGCTCCTGAAGTATTCTGTCCCAGGGCAGAATATGGGACCCGCAGATGCACTGTATGTGCCCACCCTGATGCCAAGGAAACAAAGCACATCCTATGGCCAGCTTCCCTGTCCATCGTCCACCTCTGTAAGGCATCCGCCAGCGCCATGGTGGAGCAGGGCCGAGGATATGCAGAGCATGAAGTCAGCACACATTGCATTCCCTCTGAATTTTGGAGCAGCAGAGAGGAAAGGGAGAGGTGGGTCTGCCCCAGATCCCTCGCTGGGCCTTCTTTTTGGTCTTCATGTGGGAGGTGTGCCAGAGGCCACCCACAAAGAGCATATATGGCCAATTGGGGAGTTAAAAGATGGCTCTCCTGGGATCAGGCCCAGCACTCTCGCTGCTGGAAAACAAGGGATGATGCAATTTCTGACCCTGGTCATTGAGCAGAAAGTACATTTCTTACTAGGAAAGGATGATCAAACGTGGTTTTGTTAAAAGTTTTGTCTATTTCATCTCTGGTCTTGGGCTGGGAGGGTGTGTATGTGTGCGTAGAGTGAGACAGAGGAGGCTTTTTCTATAACGGAGGATCTGGGGATGCAACTTGTATGACTTTCCTTCCCCTTCCCAATGGTAAGCCCTTCTGCTTGGGTTTCTCACTGCTTGAACTCTTTCCCAATAAGAAGCCACACCAAGATCTGACCTCCATCTGCACTTCTGATGCCATATGGCTGAGCAATGGTGAATGTGCCCACGGAAGCCATGCCGGTCCTCTTGAAGAGCACAGCAATATTTCTACAATCCTAGCTGTAAATAAATGTACAGGTCTTGTGCCAGCCTTTTGTCTCCATGGCTTGTGTCATCTGTTGGATCTCTGTCTTTGCATTCATTGCCTTCACGGAGCACAGTTGGGTGCTAGGTGTGGTATGGATAACAATGTTCTTGTGCAGGGCGAGGCATGTCCAAGGGCTGTCACAGCAAACCTATTTTGTGCACCTCCTCAATGAAGTTTTATTTCAGTCCCCACCAAAAATTACTAGTAATGTAGAGAGCGAGACACTGGAAATTGAGCCAGTGTGGTGGTTTGAGCGTTGGACTAGGACTCTGGAAACCCAGGTCCAAAACCTACCTCGGTCATTGAAACCCACTGGATGACCTTGGACAAGTCACACTCTTTCAGCCTCAGAAGAGGGCAATGGCAAACCCCCTCTGAAGAAACTTGCCAAGAAAACCCCATGGTAGGTTCACCTTAGGGTCACAATAAGTTGGAAACAACTTGAAGGCACACAACACACACACACACACACACACACACAACTCTTATTTGCTGTGTTTGGTCACTTTGCCTGTTCCTTTTGTTTGGATGCTAAACTCTATTTCTAAACTCTAAACTCTTTTTCCAAAAGTTCAACCGAAGATTTAAGTCCTTCAGTGCTAGACGTTTGGGAAGTGAAGGATAATTTCACTTCAGGAGAGAGCAGAATTCAAAAAACCTGAATTCTGCTCTCTCGAAAAACCCACAAAAAACTATAGCAGAATTCTTATTGGGAGCCAAAGCCCCAATTCTCTCCTCCCCAAGCGGCAGGCCCAACAGGCCTAAAAGCCTGAAGAGCCAAGGCTACTAACTGGTCAAACTTTGAGAAATGTTCAAAATTTCCCACTGACCAGAGAGCTGACATTATTAACTGGCTAACAGTAGTGTCTTCTGCTTTACCCCCATAGCTCTCAGAAGAAAAGTTAATATTATTCCAGTTTTTGCAGAAATAGCAGCTAGCTAGCTAGCAAGTTAGCCATTAGATGCTTTGAAATTTACTGAACTTGTACACACTGTCTTGGAAATACTCCAGGGAAGTATATTCTGCCCACACCCACCATAACTCCCTTTATGTAAGAAAGGAAGAGAAAATGTTACCCAAACTGCAAGGTCCCGGGAGGGCACCCACAACCAGTATTTAATAAGGGGATTTTATTACAGCAGCCAAGAGGGCTTGGGCAACTCAGAGCTGGATCAAGACTGAATACACTGGTTTTGAAACACAGAACTCCCAAAAGTCCAAAATAGTTTTATTTCTACATTAAAAGGAATTGCCATTCACAAAGAGACACTGGCTCACACACACATCCAAGAACTAACAATGGAAAAGGTGGTAGCAGATAGTGACCAGATGGATTGCAGAGGGTGATAATGTACCGATTCCAGTGAGCTCCAGTGAGAGGACACTGTGGAGTGAAACGGCTCAGCAACGCAACCAGCCAGTGGATTGTGGCATGGCTAGAAATGCAGAGGAGTCAAGCAAGATACTGACAGAGAGTCTGACTGACCACATTGAATCATAGAGTTGGAAGAGAGCTTGAGGACCATCCAGGCCAAGCTCATTCACAATCAAAGAACCTCCGACAGATGGCCATCCAGCCTCTCTTTAAGAACCTCCAAAGAAGGAGACTCCGCCACTCCCCAAGAGAGCGCCTTCTACTGTCAAACAGCTCTTACTGTCAGGATATTCTTCCTAATGTTGAGGTGGAATCTCTTTTCTTCTAGTTTGAATCCACTGCTTTGGGTCCTACTCTCTGGAGCAGCAGAAAACAAGCTTGCTCCATCCTCAGTGTGACAACCCTTCTATCATACAATAATAATAATAATAATAATAATAATAATAATAATAATAAATCTTCCAAAAGATCAAAGTGGTTTACACAGAATTAAAACCAGTTACAAACACATCATAAAAATAGATAAAACCAGTAACACAATATACACTATACAAATCTAAAACAGTCATTCAATAGGGTGAGGCAGAGAGTCGATGGGATCAAAATACACAACTACATTTTCCAGAGGGGAAGGCTTGACAGAAGAGGAAAGTTTTTAGCCTCTTTTTGAATGCTTCCAGGGGGGTGATCAGGCGGAGTTCCTTGGGAAGACTATTCCAGATTTTTGGGGCCGCTACTGAGAAGGCCCTCTGGGATGTGCAGTAGTAGCATATTTAGAGGATGGAATTTCTAGCTAGTTCTTCCCGGTTGTTCTGTGGGGCGGATTATATGGGGAAATGTGGTCCCTCAAGTAACTCGGGCCCAAGCCATGTAGGGCTTTATAGGTAATAACCAACATTTTGTATTGTGCCCGGAAGCGAATTGGCAGCCAGTGCAGAACTTTCAGAATAGGTGTTATATGGTCAAACCTGGAAACACCAGTGACCAATCTGGCTGCCATGTTTTGTACTAGCTGAAGCTTCTGGGCTTGGTACAAGGGTAGCCCCATGTAAAGCGTATTACAGAAATCTAAACGAGAGGTTACCAGAGCGTGTACCACAGTTTCAAGGTCCCTTTGGCCCAGGTAGGGTTGCAGTTGGCGTATCAACCGAAGTTGATAGCAAGCACTTCTGACCGTTGCATCTACTTGAGATGTCAATTGCAGAGATGAGTCCTAAACTGCAAAACTTCATCCTTCAGGGGAAGTGTGACCCCGTTCAGGACAGGTGGATAAACTTCCTTCTCTGGGCCTGGGGAACCTATCACCAGTACTTCCGTTTTCTCTGGATTCAAACTGAGTTTGTTTTCCCTCATCCAGCCCATTACTGACTCCAGGCAGGCGTTCAGAGGAGAGATGCCATCCTTAGTCACTGCATCAGTCGGGGGCACAGAGAAGCATATTTGGGTGTCATCGGCGTACTGATAACACCGCGCCCCGTGTCTCCAGATGATCTCTCCCAGCGGTTTCATGTAAATGTTAAACAAAGTGGGGGACAAAATATCACCTCTTAACCATCTCTTTTCCAGGCTGAACATACCCAGCTCCCAGGGACGTAGCCAGGATTTTGGGAAGGGGGGTCCAGACTAAGTGCCACCATTTTGAGAGACCAAGCGCCCCCCCCCCCCAGACACAGAAAGAGGGTCGTGCATTTACCTGAGGAAAGGGAAAGAGATGGGGAGGGGCTGCTCCATTCCAGCCCCATTGCCAACTGCCAAGGGCCCTCAGGTTCATTCAGGGGAAAGGAGAGGCAGGAGAGCTGTCTTTTGTGGGGAAGGGAAAGAAAGCAAGCCAGGGCTGCAGGGCAGTTTTTGAGTCAGTGAAGGGAAGGAGGAAGAGAGAAGAGAGGGCTTGCTCCCTGGCTTCCTCCTCTCAGGGGCTCCTGCTGCCCTCACTCCTTCCCCAATCTGGCTGAGTGTTGCCAGTTCCCCAGAATGTACATACAGGCACTTTATTCGTCTTATAAGGTTAAAACTCCTTCAATATTAACAGCGTATTCTTATAAATTAGGCCTAAAACTTGACAAAATAATAACAATATGAAGGCACAGAACATGATAAATTGAAAGCAATATGAAAAATTATTTAAATATTAGTCATATTCACAAGGAAGAGACCTAAAAATAGGTATCTTTACAAACTTGTCTCAGTGCCTCAATGGTTTGTTGTGGTTTATACTGATTTGAGGTGTATAAGTCTAAACACACACACAACTAGGTCAAAAAAGTCTTAGGGCTTACAAAATAACAGCAAGTCCTATGCTCTCAGCCTCTGAGGATGGCAATGGCAAAACCCCATTTGTTTTACAAAAATGTCATTACATGGCAGGTTCAGGCTGGATTAGATGACCTTCGAGGGTCCCTTCCAGCTCTAAATGAATGGAGGCAGATTAGATTTAACCTCCTCCGTAGCCATGGAATCCCTTGGGCAAGAAGTCACACTCTCTCAGCCTCCTCAGGGGAAGGCAGTGGCAAACCTCCCTCTGAAGAAGTCTTGCCAAGAAAACCCCATGATAGGGTCGTCATAATTTTAAAAATGACTTGAAGGCACAGAACACACACACACAGCAGCAGCAGCAACAATAATAACCACACAGTTAACATGACTGATAGGATCAAGAGCCATAATAATAATAATAACAATAAAAAATAACCCAAAGCTGCATTGGGTCCCAATCTGAGGAGAAAGGTGGGATACAAAACTCACCACCACCAATTATTGTTGTTGTTGTATTTCTGCCTGGGTTGGAGCCCTCTGACTAGGAAAACCTGCCCCCTTCCAGCCTTCAAGTGGCCCTCTTTCCCCCAGTCCTGCCTTGCAAAAGGGGTCTGTGTGCTCTTTTCCCACCCACCCCCCAAAACCCTGCAAAATGTTGGCAACCTGTTTGGTCTTCTCTGGGCCTTCGCCCTGCAGCCCTCCTTCCCCCAGGATCCCTGGCTTTGGAGGCACCAGGAACCAGAAAGACTCCCTCCTGACCCTCCTTCCCTCAAAAAAGGCACCAATTCTGGGGAGGGAGGGCCCCCTTTTATCTCCCCCAGAGGGAAGGAAAGTGTGGACTGCACAGGAAGGGTGGGTGGGTATGGGGTAGAAGGAAGGAGTTTCTTCCTTCCTTCCTTCCTTCCTTCCTTCCTTCCTTCCTTCTTGTCTATCGTTGTTCCATCCTTTTTTCCTTCCTTCCTGTCTTCCTTCCTTCCCTTCTTCTTCTTCTTCTTCTTCTTCTTCTTCTTCTTCTTCTTCTTCTTCTTCTTCTTCCTTTTCCTCCTCCTCCTCCTCTCCTTCTGCCTGAATGGAGATTTTTTTTCTCCCAAAAGTGCAGAGGAGGAGGAGGAGGAGCAGAAAGAGAGGGAAAGAGGGAGAAAGAAAGGGAAGGAAGTCACAGGGAAGGAGGCCCCGCTCACTCCCCTTCTGTCTGAGTGCGCTCCCGATGGGAGAAGGAGGAGGAGGAACGAGTGTGAAGGGGGGTCCGGACCCCTTGGACCCCCCTTGGCTACGTCCCTGCAACTCCCTAAGTCTACTCACATAGGTCCTAGATCACTTTCACACGTAGGGGTTTATCACACAGGACGGATCCCACGCAGAAACTGAATTTAAACCCGCAAAAGCAGATAGATTTTCAAATGACGTTTGTGTGAAGGTGAATTAACGCGACATTAACCCGAACAGAAAGTCTCCAAAACCCACTCCTTTTTGCTTTCAGGAAGTTCTGAAAGATGGTGATAGCAGCATTTCCTAGCTTGTCTGTTCTTCCTTATTAATAACCTTTACCATCTTGACCACACTCTGATATTGCTTGACTACACAGATCCTTGTCTTCATCTATGAGAGGTTGGAGGATATGTAAATCTGTTCCCAGTATCTTCTGTCTGTCTGTCTGTCCGTTTGTCTGTCTGTCTTTCTGCAAGGCATAAATAGCTGCTCTAGATCTAAGGCCAGTGACATACAGAAGGCTGGAATCATCTTTTCCCATCTTTTTCCAAGAATTTAAAAATTCTTAAGGGTGGAGGAGAAAGACTTTTACAGCTGCACCCTCCTGTTCGCTTTCTTTCATGTTGTCCTTCCCTGCAGCCCTCCCTCTGTGACTGCAAACCACATTTGCAGATGAGGAGAAAAAAAGAAGAAAGGAAGGAAAAAATGGAAAAGACAAACGACTCATACACAGCCCTCTTCCAGCTTCTCTGAATGTGACTTGTTGGCAACCTAGCCAGGCATGCATATTTTCAACACATCTCTCCAACTCCCTTTCACTCAGACTGATGTAATGAGAACTGCCTTCTGCAATTCTATCTCCGCAGACAGGAATATCAGTTTGCAATCCTTTACATGCCTTGGCTCCATCTGATCAAATCCTGGGATTTGTAGTTAATTGAAGGACTTACATTTCTTAGCTAGAAAGTGCCAGTCCATTCCCCCACACTATGCCACCCAGGATACTTTGGAGGTAGCAGCTAATGGTCCTCACACCAGCGGTGTAGTGAATCTACTATCTGTGTTTTAAACCCAGGTATTCCCTCCCCAATAGATTCAGTTCCCTTAAAATTCCTACTAGAACCCAGAGTGGATTCATTGCCTGGATGATATGAAATCCCCCAGCCACCGTGGGTTCAGGGGTAAGAGCAAAAAAGAGAGAAAAGGCAAGGAATTTGATTTACAGATTGGCCCTTGTTTTACAGACTGTAAACTGCTTAGAGAGTGCTGAGTTCACTATTATGCGGCATAGAAAAGTAAACGCTATTGCTATTTATTAGCCTTTAGTTTCAAACATGTTGTTTAATATGAAGAACATGACAAGAAGCTTTTTTAAAAAAATACACAAAAGTAGAAGTGTACAAAAGTACAAAAAGCACCCCATCATTTAACACATAGTAAAAGTTACTGCTAATATAAGGATAAAAACCTTCCCAGTTACTGTATTGGTAATTTCTATATCACAAAAATAATTAATCTTTAATGCTGCAAAGAGCAAGTGTGGCATAGTGGTTTGAATGTAGAGTGTGGAGGCCAGGGTTCGATTCCCCGCTCGAATATGAAACCCACTGGATGATCTTGGACAAATCACACTCTCACAGCCTTAAGGAATGGCCACGGCAAACCTCCTCTGAGCAAATCTTGCCAAGAAAACCCCATAATGGGTTTGCCTTAGGGTCTCCATAAATCAGAAACAAGTTGAAGGCATGTAACAGCAAAAACAATGCTGCTAGATTCTCATCCCACCTTTTTTTACTTTTAATTCTGAAACAGCTGTCTCTCTGAAAACTGCAGCAATGGAAAGTTCCCTGGTGTGGACTAGAGCTCTCCAGCTGGGCAGTCTGAGTACCTTAATAAAACTACATATCCCACGATTCTGTCAATTGGAACACTAACAGTTAACATGGCATCAAAGTGCTATAGCCATGTGTACAGTAGATGTTCAGTCTCTTTCTCTTTCTAGGCTGCATCAATAGAGATTAAGGGAAGTAATAGTGCCCTTGATCGGGCCTCTCCTGGAATACTGTGTCCAGCTGTTGACAAACTGGAGCGTATCCAAAGGAGGACCACCAAAATGATGAAGGGCCTGGAAACCATAAAGCCTATGAGGAAATGACCTTTATCAATGACATGGATGACAGAATTGGGAGCATACTTATCCAATTTGCAGATGACACCAAATTAGGAGGAATAGCTAATACCCCAGAGGACAGGATCAAGATTCAAAATGACCTGAATAGAATAGAAAGCTGGGCCAAAGCTAACAAAATGAAATCCAACACGGAGAAATGTAAGGTATTGCACTTAGGGCGGAAAAATAAAATGCACAGATATAGGATTATGGGGGACACCTGGCTGAATGAAACTACGTGTGAAAGGGATCTGGGAGTCAAGTAGACCACAAGTTGAAGATGAGTCAACAGTGTGATGCAGCGGCTAAAAAGGCCAATGCAGTTTTAGGCTGCATCAATAAAAGTACAGTGTCTAGATCAAGGGAAGTAATACTGCCACTGTATTCTGCTCTGGTCAGGCCCCACCTAGAATATTGTGTCCAGTTCTGGGCACCACAATTCAAAAAGGACATTGAGAAACTGGAGCATGTCCAAAGGAGGGTGACAAAAATGGTGAAGGGTCTGGAAGCCATGCCCTATGAGGAACAACTTAAGGAGCTAGGGATGTTTAGCCTGGAGAAGAGAAGGTTAATAGGTGATATGATAGCCCTGTTTAAATATTTGAAGGGATGCCATATTGAGGAGGGTGCAAGCTTGTTTTCTGCTGCTCCAGAGAACAGAACACGGAACAATTGATGCATGCTACAGGAAAAGAGATTCCACCTCAACATTAGGAAAAACTTCCTGACAGTAAGGGCTGTTCAACAGTGAAACACACTCCTTCCTCGGAGTGTAGTGGAGTCTCCTTCCTTGGAGGTCTTTAAGCAGAGGCTAGATGGCCATCTGTTGGGGATGCTTTGATTTGGATTTCCTGCATGGCAGGGGGTTGGACTGGATGGCCCTTGTGATCTCTTCCAACTCTAATATTCTATGATTCTACGATTCTATGATTCTATGAAAGAGTTAGGGAGCTGGGTATGTTTAGCGTGGAGAAGAGAAGGTTAAGAGGGGATATGATAGCCCTGTTTAAGTATCTGAAGGGATGTCACATTGAGGATGGATTTAGCTTGTTTTCTGATGCTCCAGAGAACAGGACCCAGAACAATGGATGCAAACTGCAGGAAAAGAGATTCCACCTTGACATTAGAAGGAACTTCCTGACAGTAAGAGCTGTTTGACAATGGGAGACGCTACCTTGGAGAGTAGTGGAGTCGCCTTCTTTGGAGGTTTTTAAACAGAGGCTGGATGGCCATCTGTTGGGGATTCTTTGCTGGAGAGTTCCTGCATGGCAGGGGGTTGGGCTGGATGGCCCCTGTGATCTCTTCCAACCCTATGATTCTCTGATTCTCAATCATTCTGCCAGAGGAAAGCAAGTGAGTCAGAGACCAACCTGGCCTTTCCTCCAGCTGCCTTTCCAGTAGAGCCGCCAACCCAAGAAGGAGGCCTGGCCAGCAAACGCTGAGTCCTTTCCTTGTCCTCCTGGCAGGGAAAGACCGGGCAAGGCTGAGATTGGCACCAACACTGTGAGATGTCAATTCTAGCCATGCACAACAAAACCCATGGAATAACTATATTTTTATTGGCCAACCAAAATACCATAACACAAGCTTTCAAAGTTTCACTGACCTCTTCATCAGTCAAAGATATTAAAAGTCATACAGGAGGATAAAGGTGATGATGGTCCAAAACACACTGCAGAAATAAACCAGTCTGAGACCACTTTAACTGCCCTGGCTCAATGCTAGGGAATTCCAGCAACTGTAGTTTTATGAGACATTTAGCCTTCTCTGTCAGAGAGCTCTGGTGCCACAATAAACTACAATTCCTAGGATTCACTAGCACTGAGCCAGGGCAGTTAAAGCGGTCTCAAATAGGATTATTTCTGCAGTGTGCTTTGGACCAATGTTCAAGTCACAGGCCTACATTCTGTCTCAGATGTTATTTTGTTGTCAGTTAAGATGGAGGCATATCAATGCTGTCTAGAGGGCTATCAACACAGGCAAAGGCTGAGGGACAAAGGGCAATAAAAGATAAGTAATAAAAGAGCCAGCATGGCTGAGTGGTTTGAGCACTGGACTATGATGGTCCACCCTCGAAGGCTGATGGAACCCAAAAGGTTCCAAGAAGCCCTAGAGGAGTATACGACTGGCACTGACGGCGATTCTGTTGATGCCCTGGCTAACATCTGGGATTCTAATCTTTCCAGGGCTATACACAGTGTCGCTCCCAAGCGTCCTTACCGGCCTGCTTCCAATAAACAACCTTGGTATACGGAAGATCTCAGGGTAAGGAAGCGGGCTGCGCAACGACTAGAGCGTAACTGGCGAAGACATCAGCGCTTATCCGACAGGACACTCCTTCGCTCTCACTTGAAGGCCTATGGAGTGGCAATAGGTGCAGCAAAGAATTCGTTCTATGCTGCACGTATTGCGTCCGCAGAGTCGCGTCCAGCAGAGCTGTTCAGGGTTGTGAGGGAGCTAACCCAGCTCCCTCCCTCCCTGAGCCCTATTTTGGAACCATCTAAAGCCTGCTGTGACGATTTTAACAACTTCTTTGCGGATAAAATCTCTCAGATTAGGGCTGATCTTGACGCCGGTATTGATGCAGATCCTGTAAGAGAGGCGTCCAAAGTGTCCGTGGCCCCGGTGTTATTGGATCACTTTGAGTTTGTTAGTACCGATGAAGTGGACAAGATCCTTCGAAGCGTTAGGAAGACGACGTGCTCTCTTGATCCCTGTCCCTCATGGTTGGCAGCTCAGGGGGGTGATGTGGTGTTGACTTTGTTGCACCGCATCGTTAATACATCTCTAAGAGAGGGTCAGTTTCCATCAAAATTGAAAGTAGCAGTGGTTAAACCCTTGCTTAAGAAACCCTCCTTAGACCCCCTGATACACAACAATTATCGGCCCATCTCGCTGCTACCTTTTTTGGGGAAGGTGATCGAGAGAGCAGTCGCCTTCCAGCTTCAATCGATCTTGGATGATACCGACTTTCTGGACCCATTTCAAACCGGCTTCCGGGCGGGCTATGGAGTTGAGACTGCCATGGTCGCCTTAGTTGATGATCTCCGTCTGGGCATGGACAGGGGAAGCGTGTCCCTGTTAGTGCTTTTGGACATCTCAGCGGCTTTCGATACCATCGATCATGGTATCCTTCTGGGACGCCTGGGGGAGCTGGGTATCGGGGGCACTGCTCTGCAGTGGTTCCGGTCCTACCTCTCAGGTAGATCCCAGATGGTGGAGCTGGGGGACTGTCGCTCCGATACGAGGGCCCTTACATCTGGTGTCCCTCAGGGAGCGATTTTGTCCCCTATGCTATTCAACATTTACATGAAACCGCTGGGAGAGATCATCCGGAGACACGGGGCGCGGTGTTATCAGTATGCTGATGACACCCAAATAGTCTTCTCTGTGTCTCCGACTGATGCAGTAACTAAGGATGGCATCTCTCCTCTAGATGCCTGCTTGGCGTCGGTAATGGGCTGGATGAGGGAGAACAAACTCAGTGTGAATCCAGGGAAAACGGAAGTACTGGTGATAGGTTCCCCGGCTCCGGGTGATGAGATTTGTCATCCGGTCCTGAACGGGGTCACGCTCCCCTTGAAGGACTCGGTGCGCAGCTTGGGGGTACTCCTTGACTCGTCGCTCCAGCTAACACCTCAGGTGGATGCGACGGTCAGGAGCGCTTGCCATCAGCTCCGGCTGATACGCCAGCTGCGTCCTTACCTGGACCGTAGGAACCTTGAAACTGTTGTACATGCTTTGGTAACCTCTCGATTGGATTTCTGCAATGCGCTCTACATGGGGCAACCCTTGTACCAAACCCGGAAGCTGCAAATTGTACAGAATATGGCAGCTAGACTGGTCGCTGGTACTTCCAGGTCGGACCATATAACACCTATTTTAAAAGATCTTCACTGGCTGCCTATTCGCTTCCGAGCTCAATACAAGGTGTTGGTTTTAACCTATAAAGCCCTAAATGGCTTGGGCCCAGGGTACTTGGAGGACCGCCTCTCCCCACATAATCCGCCCCGCACACTTAGATCATCTGGGACAAACCTGTTAGAGGTCCCTAGAACACATCTTGTAAGGACCTCACAGAGGGCTTTTACCATCGTTGCCCCGTCTTCCTGGAATAAGCTCCCCTTAGAGCTTCGCTCTGCCACCTCATTAGATTCTTTTAAGAAGAATTTAAAAACATACTTATTTAGATTGGCCTTCCCTCTTTAGTTTAATTGATTTTCCTCTGCCCTTGTTCTCTTCCTTTGACTCCGAATGATTGTTTGTACCCTGATATATATATTTTTTGACTCCTGTTCCTATTATTTTTTGTAGTAATGTTTTAACTTTTTATATTGTAATTTAACCTGTACTGTAAATGTTATTGTAACTGTTTTTAACATTTGTAAGCCGCCTTGATCATTTTTTTTTGGAAAGGCGGGGTATAAATAAAATTTATTATTATTATTATTATTATGACACTGGAGACCAGGGTTTGATTCCCAGCTCTGCCATGAAACCCACTGGGTGTCTTTGGGCAAATCACACTCTCTCAGCCTCAGAGGCAATGACAAACCTCCTCTGAACAAATCTTGCCAAGAAAACCCATGATAGGTTTGCCTTAGGGTTGCCAAAAGTCATAAAACAACTTGAAGGCACATAACACAGACAACAAAACATCAGCTCCCTTAGCAACAGAAAAGTCGAAGTTACTTTTAATAATGCAGTTTCTGTATTTTGGTCCGCCAATAAAGTTATCGGTCTTTTGTGGATCTAGAGGTTTGTTGAATTTTGCTGGGCGGCTAACATGGTTGCCCCTAAATATGGACTTTACCTCATGAGGGTAGAAAATTGGAATTTTAACAGGATAAAAGTGTCTTTGGATGTTTTGGCATGCCATCCTGCCACTACCTTACATTCCATTCGTTACTGTTGTGCATCTTTTCATTGATGGCAAAACCCGTCAACAGGCTCTCCATCTGGCCATTACTCCATTTCTGCCTTCCAGTGATAGGTCCCTTCAGCAGCAGTTCCCCCTGCATTCATGTGGTGTGAGTTGTCATGACTCTGACCCTCTTCTCCTTTCCCCTTTTCCCCTTGCAGCAATCATGGCCGCCAACAGCTTCCCAAAGTCGGCTGCTGTGTGCACATTCATAGAGCAGCTGGCTTCAGGAGGCATTTGCAACCATGGTTGCTGCAAGGGGAAGAGAGGAGAAGAGGATCAGAGTCATGATCACGGAGATTGTGAGATGCAGCTCAAAAGCAAGAACCTAACCTCTTCCTGTAAGTTTTATTTATCAGCCACCATGTCAGGGCAAGATATATCTGGTTTGGCTCACTCACTCGCGCGATCTGGGTTGCCTCTTTCCGCCACCCGTCCTCCTCTCCTCTTGCAGCCATGCTCTGCAGTCTGGACTGCGTGGGTTTCTTGGGCTGGGGCTGTCTTGGCCCAGCTTTCCACCAAGAGCTTTTCTTCCCTATCAGCTGCTTGACAAACCACAGAGCTCTCCTTGGCTGACCCAAAAAGATCATTCTCCACTTTCCCAGGGCCAGGCCTTCCAAGATCCTGCGTCTGGGTGGTATGGATCAGGGTGGCTCAGAGGGAACCTTCTTGTCCTCTGACTCTCTGCAAAAAAGGAGGACCCAGGTAGTTGTGCCGTCCGGGTGCACAGCTGGCGGACCAGGCGTTGGCCAGGAAGCAACAGACGTGAGGTTGCTAAGCCGGTGGCAGGCTGCGGGATGTGCCAACAAGCTCATTCCGTCTCCCTTGGAGTCGAGGGAGTTTCCTCTCAGACTGTTTCCTGCCGACAGCCCTTGACCAGTTCCTGCCGGTGGCCACCTCTGTAGCCCTGGCTTGCTGGCTGGAGCAAAAGCCCAGTGAGGGAAAGCATCTGGTTTGAGTTAGGCACCAAAAGCCTCTGACGTCTCCTTTCCTGTCTGGTTCCCAGGAGTTTGGCTCTGTCTGAGATTTTGTCGCCCACCTTTGGGGTTTTGGTGCGGAAGAGAAGAGGAGGAGGAGGAAGATGATGATGATGATGAGCAGGAGGAGGCTGGCTTTTGGGACAAGAGGCCTATCTGAAAACAGCATCCTCCTATGGGTATTTAGGCTGTTTCCAGTTCTTTTGACATGCTGGGCACGTCTCACAGTTGCTTTTGCTCTCCTTGGTGTTCCCTCCAGCTGCCCTCCCAGTTTCAGCAACTCCCCATGGGAGTTTCCCAGCTTGCTCCAGTGGAGTGGCTTTGGGGTTTTTTGATTCACATCTCTCAGACGTGCGGTAATTTCTGGCTGCCAGGCTGGCTCCAGGCTAAAAATGGCTGCGTCTGTGAGGCCGAGATGACACCGCCTTCATTCCTGCCCAGGCAACTTGGTTCGGGCCTTGAGAGACAAAGAGGAGGAGGTCGAAAGTAAATGTCTTGGAAACCGCACATCGGACCAGCCAGAGCCTGCCCCAAAAGTGCAAGATCTGAAAGAGACGAAAGTGTCCCTCGCAGGGTGTAACAATGACAATAGCAACAAAATTTAGACGCGAACCCAAAGTGTGTAGCTCAGGGATGGGCACACTGAGTTCAAAGTGCAATAGTAATTTGCATTCAGTTAACTCAGTGGGAAGAAGAAGAGGAACTGTGGCAGCCCCTCCTGTTTTGTGTCTTCTTCTTCATTAATAACTTTTGCCATCTCAATGTTGCTTGGCCACGTGTGTCCTGGCTTGCATCTGTGAAAGGTTGGAGGGGTTGTACATCATGACTCACTGTTCCACAAGTGAATCAATGGGTCTAACTGGGAATAACCAACAGGACTCAGGCCAAGGCTTGCTATTCCTTTGCTTTTACTATTCTGCGTGTGTTTGGTGTGTGTGTTTCAATAGTGGTGGGTCTGCATTTGGCAGAGGCAACAATATAGAGGAGGTATTTATCATGCAGCATGGCAAAGTAGTTTGATCATTGGACTATGAGCCTGGAGACCAAGTTTGATTCCTTGTGCAAGCGTAAAAACCCTCTGGGTGACCTTGGACAGGTCACACTCTCTCAGCCTCAGGGAAAGAAAGGCAATGGCAAACCTCCTCTGAACAAATCTTGTTCACCTTAGGGTCACCATAAGTCAGAAATGACTTAAAGGAGCATAACAACAATTATTTATCATGCACCTCTCATTCCTCTGTTGTTTTTCTCCATTCTGGGAAAAGATACAAGGACCCAGTACTGTTTCTGCTATTGATGGGAAAGCATCCTGGGGTGGCTGGTTTTGATCAAGAAAGTATTCCACAGTGAAAGGGTTATGCATACCTATCCCACCACCCATTGCAGCATTTACATTAAAAGCAAAAATGCCATTTGACATAATATGTTTCTCCTGGGTTACGTCTAACCTGGCTCACCCATGTCTATCCCATGACAGATGTTGAACTACGTGAATTCAAAAATATATCCAGGGGTAGCCATGTGGGTCACACAGTAAAGTACAGCAACATCCATGATCCACGAAACAGAGATACCTTTATGGGACCAACCAAAATGCACAAAATAGATTATGCAAGCTTTTGAAGCTCCATGGGGTTTCATCAAGCAAAGATGTTAAAAACAGGAGATAATTAATACATGATGATGGGGGGAAATACCTGTTTGCATGCCTTGTTGCAAAGCTTGCTAATTTTCTGTTACTTTCCACAACTTTTATTTTTGAGGGAGAGCACTATGTCATTTGTAAAGTTAGCTTTTGTAAGTAATGGTGGCCTCCCTTCCTCCCCCTCCCCCAATTTTTTGCTTCTAAGATGCCTCCCCTTTTGAATATCTACTTTAAACTGGGCACTCTTACTTGAATGACAACCAAAACCAGTCCAGTTGGAATACTGTTGGTGTCTTACATATGTGTATGTTCCTCTACAAAAATAGTTCAACATTTTTCTCCCATGAAGAACATCCATATTAATTTCAAGGTTGCAGACGCAATGTTGTGTAATAGTGGCATACAGAGGAGAATAGATGTGGATGGTGTGCATTGTGCATGGATGTGCATGTGTACATGGACTTTGGGTTCCATGTTGTGCAATGCTGCCATTCAACACAAAGGCTCCATAGCACAATCAATGCATATTCTCTTCATATTGAGATTTATGCTATGCAACCCTGGTGTAGGATCTCAGCCAGCGCAATTCCCTGATGAGTTACGGCTGACCCATTTGTGCTCCTAACAACCCTACATTTGGAATTTTGACTTGAAACTTGGCACTGCGACTTCCATGACAACTGAAAACACACTGCCAAGTTTTGAGGTGTCCAACAAAATGTTGTAATGGGTTGTGGCTGCCCCAGGGAGATAGACATGCAGATAGGGTGTTCTGCTATTGCAGATAGGAGTATAATTGCTGCGCTGTACTACTTTGATGGATTTGCCTTTCATTCTGTGCGATCACTTGAGTTCACATGGTCATTTCCCAACGGTTCCAGGATTGGCCTTCCACATTTGCAAATTTGACATTTGTGGATATGGTTATTCATGGTTTTGATTAATATGTTCCCTCTAGAAAGCTCTACGTCCTCCTGTGCAACTTTGCCAGAAGTTTACCATAGAGATGTCCTGGAGAACTCTAGATGTTCCTAGAGAAAACACATCTCTAGGCATTTGTAGGCCCTCCAGTGTGTGAGTCTATGATCAATCTCTGGCATAGACCATAGAGTTGCACTGAAGGACCTGGAAATTCCTAGAGAGGTGTTCCCTTAGGTTAAAAGAATAGTATTTTTCTATTTGCAGATTTTCCACATTCACAGGGATCCTTCACCCCTAACCCCAGTGAATGTGGAGGGACCACTGTTATTCCTTTTAAGTTACAATGTTGAGTTTGTAGTGCTTCATACTACTCCAAGGTTTCCTCCTGGATGGCTGCTGCCACACTGCAGAGTTAATGCAGTTGGACATTGCTTTAACTGCCATGGCTCGGTCTTATGGAATCATGGGATTTATAGTTTCTTCTGGTATGCTTAAGTACCTTAAAGGCACAATATCCCATCTGATCTTGAATGCTAAGTAGGGCCAGCCATTGTTAGTACTTGGAGGGGTGAATGCCAATGAATCCTGGGTGCTGCAGGCTATATTTCAAAGGAAGGAACTGGCAAAACCACCTCTGAGGATTCCTTGCTTAGAAAACCCTATTAAATTCATGAGGTTGCCATAGGTCAACAGGAGACTTGAAGGAACACACACATACAAGGTATCAGAGCTCTCTGACCGAGAAAAATAAATATCTCACAAAACTACAGATCCCAGGATTCCATAGCATTGAGCCATGGCAGTTAAAGCGGTGTCAAAATGCATTAATTCTGCAGTGTAGATGCAGCTATGTCTCAAGATTCCTTGTGGTCTGAGGGCTGGGTGAGGTAGGATGGGGTAAGAACAGTTAATGTCTGGCAGGCATGCTGATGGGTTGGGGGATTCTGGGAATGGTAATTATAGATAACAGATTTGTTGTTGTGGTTGTTGTGTGCCTTCAAGACACTGCCGATTTATGGCGACCCTAAGTCGACCCTATCCTGGGGTTTTCTTGGCAATTTTCTTCAGAGGGGGGTTGCCATTGCATTCCACTGAGGCTGAGAGAATGTGACTTACCCAAGGTCACCTAGTGGGTTTACATGGCTGAACCAGGATTTGAACTCAGGTCCATAGTCCAATGCTCAAACCATTACACTACACTGGCCCTCTATAGATTTACAATTAGATTTTACAGTCGTTGAGGCTAGAAGGCCACTTGCCCAGGTAGCTTTGGCTGTAAGTTTCTTCAAAGGCCGAGGGATGGACTAGTTGACCCTTGAAGTCGCTTCTAACGCTATACTTCCATGATTCTATAAGTTCAGTTTTCTCAAGCTGTTCTAAGAAGTTTTTCCTAAGCAGTTAGGAGTGTAGCTATGAGGAGGTGGCAAAATGAGAGCTTTGCCCTCTCCTAAATAAAAATTCTGCCCACCCATGAAACTTTCCTTCAGTCCCCAAATGTCTAGCATGGCAGGAACTTACACTTTCAACTGCATACAGAGAAAACGCAATATAGAGATCCAGCATGACATAGTGGTGTAAACGTTGGACTATGGTTCTGGAGAACACGATTTGAATCCCTGCTCAGCTATGGAAACCTTACTGGGTGACCTTGTGCAAGTCACACTTTCTCAGCCTCAGAGGAAGGCAAAGGCAACCCCCTTCTGAAGAAATCTGGCCAAGAAAGCCCTGTGATGGGTCCCATCTTCAGGTTGCCGTGGGTTGGAAATGATTCTGAGGCTCACAGCAACAACAATTAGGGTCTATTCACACTGTGAAAATAATCTAGGATGAATCTGGGTTGAATCTCTGTTGTTCACACACATCCTAGATGCACCCAATTAAGTTTTTTGGGGTGGCTGCCAAAAAAACCCAGTTAATCTGGGATAAATTATATCCGTTCTCTCCCTGAGTTTTTAAAAAAGATCTGCATCTTCGGTAGTGTGAATAACCAATGCAAATAGAGCCAAATAGACTGGGATAAAACACTGCATGCCTTGAACGTGTTCCAAATGAGTTTGCATCATTGAGTCCATCTTTATTTGAATGGTTGCACGTCTGAGCAACCGAACTCACAGAGATGTCCATAGATGTGGTTCCATAATGTGAATAACAAATTCAGAATGTGCGAGTGAAATGATTCACATCATTGTGCTAAAAAAAGACATCTGAATGACCCCTTAGAAATAGAGTGTATGCCTCCAAAGAAAAGCAGGAAAGGCCAAGTGATTCAGGAAATGCAAACATAGCAAACAGAAAGAATTCTAGGTATGAACGATTTTCAGTGCTTCATGCTCTGAGTATGCAGTGCTAGAAATTTGGGGAATGGAGGAAAGATTCATGGAGAGGGCATGCTCTGTGGTAGCTACACTCTTGCAAGCAGGTTTGTGTCCTTTTGACAATGTGGTGTCAATGTGGTGTAATGGTTTAGGTGTTGCACTGGGGTCCTGGAGAAATGAATCCCTGCTCAGCCCTGAGGTGAGTCTGAGCAAGCCGCACTCTCTCAGCCTCAGATGAAGGCAAAGGGAAACCGCCTCTGAACAAAACCTGCCAAGAAAACCCTGTGATGGTCTCGTTTTAGGGTTGCCATAAGTCAGAAGTGATTTGAGGTGCCCAACAATAAACTACAGTGGGCCCTTGCTATCTGCTGGGATTTGGTTCCAGGACCCCTCATGGATATCAAAATCATGGATGCTCAAGTACCATTAGTTACAAAGGTATAATAAAATGGTGTCCCTTTTACAAAATGGCAAAATCAAGTTTTGCTTTTTGGGATTTATATATTTATTTGAATATTTTAAGCTGTGGATGTGTTAATCTGTGGATTGATTAATAATAATAATAATAATAATAATAATAATAATAATAATAATACTTTATTTATACCCTGCCTCCCCATCAGATGAATCTGTGGATATAGAGGGCTGATAGTATTCAGAACCTGGCAGAGTATTTTTAGCTATCACCCATCAAGATTGCATAGCATAAATCTCAATATGAAGAGAATATGCATTGATTGTGCTATGGAGCCTTTGTGTTGAATGGCAAGATTGCACAACATGAAACCCAAAGTCCATGTATACATGCATATCCATGCACAATGCACACCATCCACATCTATTCTCCTCTGTATGCACTATTGCACAACTTTGCTTCTGCAACATTGGATGTTCTGCATGAGAGGAAAATGTGGAATTCCTTTTGTAGGGGAACTTACAGATACGTGAGACACCAAGAGAATTCCAAGTGGACTGGTTTTGGTTGTCATCCAAGAAGCAAAAAAATGGGGGGGGGGGTGCCATAATTCATCAGGGCTTCATGTTAGCTAATTCAAAACCTGGCAGAGTATTTTTAGCTATTGCCCATGTTGCAGCGGAGGTTTCAAGTCAAAATCCCAAACAGGGTTCATAGAATCCTAGAGTTGGAAGAGACCCAAAAGGTCATCCATTCGATCCCCCTTCTGCCATGCAGGAACACACAAACACACAAACTCCTTTGGAATTTATGTTTTCTAGAAATATCCTCAAGCTGTGGATGGTGGATAAAGAATCTGTAGATATGGAGGGCCAACATACGCAGCCCAGCACCCCAGTATTTCCCTTCCTCCTGGTATTCTACAGTTCTGGATTCTGGGGGTGCATCCCCACTATGATTTAAAATGAATTGCTGATTGGGTTATATGACCGTCATTCCCATTTGAAACCAGTTCCAATCCTACTGTGATCAGTTTCAATCGTGATGAAGCAAGGCAAATGCAAAAAAACTGCTCTTTCCTGACACTAGTTCTTTGGCGGTTCTTTTGAAATGAATCAATTCTGGAGCGTATTCAACAAGTGGGAATGACAGATCTGAATCGCATCATTCTGGAGGGGAGGGACTGATGGCAGAAGGGTGCTTACCATCCTTCCTCTGTTTTTGGTAGATCCACACACATCCCAATGCTGCCTTTGTGTGTGACATAGGGGTGCATGGTGTTTTTTTAATTAAAAAAATGATAGATTTTCGATTCATTGGTTTTGCAACTATTTGTAATTACTTGGGCGGCAAGGTGATGGCAGCTCAGTGAGGCAAGTAGATGCCAAACCAATGAATCTAAACTTCTATCAATTTTTTAAAAATAAAAATATATAGTTCTCAAGTCGGGCTGCCGCTTACGTTAGCTTATGACACGCAGATGACTGACATGCATTTTGAAGTGATGCAAACTAGTGGAGACAACAATTGTGCCCAAAAAGAAACAATTACAAGGGGAACGACGGACCTTTTGGAATTGATTCACCAACACAGAATGACAGTGAATCGCAAACTGGTTTAAATGTAAATGGGAATGGGGCCTGGGTCTCTCTTTTCTGTGGCTCTGTCTCTGCATCAGAACTAGAAGAACAACAGCCTGGGTCCCCAAGGAGCTGCGTCCTCCCATTCCCTGACTTTCTCTCATGCTGCGTGTTCCAGACTCAGCCTGAGAGTGGACCAGGGACCCTGGAGATCCAGGCAGCTGCAATGGGGAGGCCATGTTCCCACATCCGTGGGTCTGGAGCCTTGCAGCTCTGTGAGGATGCCTGAGGCCCCCGGCTGTGGTCTGTGGGAACCAGACAGCCCTGGGCACAGTTCATCCAAGTTGGCTTCCTCCAGGATCCCCGGGGGAGCAGCGAGAAGCAGGGAGACGAGGCCAATTTTTCCCTGTGCAGACGGCTCTTCAGACGCCAGCATGATGTATGTCCCAAAATATTGTTTTCTGCTGAAAGAGTCTCAGGCGTGGGGAAGAAGAGAGCAAAAGAGGGTGCAGAGGGAGTGTCAGCCCCAGGACTTTTGGACCAGTGCTCTTGGGCCTGGTTGCTTTGAGGAGGAAGATGCCGTGGGATGCTGGAAAAGGCCATAGTTTGGCTGTGTGTGTGTGTGTGTATCTGTGTGTGTGAAAGAGAGATCAGGTTGCAGGAAGGAAAGAGAAGGACTGGGCAGGCCAGTTTGGGAACTGGGATGGAGCCATTCGGTGTGGTTTGGGTTCCCCCAGACCAAACAGGAAAGACCAAATTAAGCAAGTTGGAGCCCTAGAGGAATTCCAGAAGTTGCACCCTCCCTTTCTGCACATATATGTGCTAGTCTAGAAGTGGTGACAGAGGCAGTGAATTAACAACATAAAATCATAGACTTGGAAGAAATCCCATGGGTCATCCAGTCCAACCCCTTTCTGACATGCAGGAACTCATAATCAAAGCATCCTCAACAAATGGCCAACCAGCCTCTGTTTAAAGACGTCCAAAGAAAGAGACTCCACCACTCTCCAAGGGAGCATCTTCTACTGTCGAACAGCTCTTACTCTCAAGAATACCTCCTAATGTTGAGGTGGAATCTCTTTTCCTGTAGCTTGCATCCACTGTTACTTGTTCTAGTCTCTGGAGTAACAGAAAACAATCTTGCTCCATCCTCAATAAAACATTCCTTCAAATATTTAAACAGGGCTATCATATCACCTCTTAACCTTTTCGTTCCTCATAGGGCTTTATGGTTTCCAGACCCTTCACCATTTTTTGGTTACCCTCCTCTGGACAAACTCCAGTTTCTCAACGTCCTTTTTTGAATTGTGGAGCCCAGAACTGGACACAATATTCCAGGTGGGGCCTGACCAAAGCATAATGGAGTGGCACTATTACTTCCCTTGATCTAGACACTATACTTCTATTGATGCAGCCTAAAATCGCATTGGCCTTGTTAGCTGCCACATCGCACTGTTGACTCATGTTCAATTTGTGGTCCACTAGAACTCCTAGATCCCTTTCACATGTGGTCTTGTTAAGACTTACTCTCCACCATTTCACAGATGAAACCTGGGACTGACATGTGTGGCCAAGCAGCATTGGAGTGTGGTCAAGATGGCAAAAGTTATTAGTGAGGACAAAGATACAAGCGAGGAGAGACTGCAGCAGTTTGTTTTTGCCTGAACAAACTGGGAAAGGCAGGATTCTGACCTCTTCTCCCTCCTTCTGAGTTAATTGAGAGCAAACTGCTTTTAAACTTATTTTGCAGCGACTGAAGCGGGAGGAGAAAGAAAATGGATATTTTAAAAACAACTGAAAAAGTGGGACAGCAGAGGATTGATCAGAGCTGTCCCTGCCAAATCAGGTCAGTTGTTAGGGGATATGCAAGTGTAGTTAAAATACCAAACAGTATTAATGAGGAACCCATTTTTAAGCCTGTAACTGTTTTCACACACACACCAGATCACCAGTGTAACTAGTTGTTTTTGTTTGTGTCCCTTAAAGTCATTTCTGACTTTTGGCAACTCTAAGGTGAGCCCATCATGGGGTTTTCCTGGCAAGACTTGTTCAGAGGGGCTTTGCCTTTCTCTTCCTCTGAGGCCAAGTGAGTGGGATTTGCTCAAGGTTACGCAGTGGGTTTCCATGGTTGAGCCAAGATTCAAACCCTGGTCTCCAAGAGTCCTAGTCCAATATTCAAACCACTATGCCAAGCTGCCTCTTTCAGGAATACTATTGGGGCAGAATATCTTTTTTCTCTCACAGCAGGGAGAAAAGGATTATAATTATTTGGCTGTGCCTGGGGAGATAAATAATCACGCATTTACATCCCTAGGCCACACAGTCCTGTTTCTTTTAGCTCCAAAAATGTCCTGAAAGTTATGGGTTGAAACAGTTTCAGTTCCTCAACTACGCTCAGCGTAACGCTGGGTGTCTTCCTTGGGGAATAATGGATGGGGAATAATGGAGTCTGAAAAAGTTAATGGCCAGGATTTTGGTGTTGTTTTACACATGTGTAAATTTCCCTATGGAAGTGGTTGGGTATTTTTGTCTATTGCAGAACATCCATGTTGAATTCAGGTCTGAGGAAGCGAAGTTGCAGAGGAGGTGCCACTGTGGACACTGATGAGACTTTTGCTTGGATGTAGATTTGCACATGGATTCATAAGCACATCTGGCTCTGTGTTCAGCTGTACATTGTTTAGTTGTGCCACATGGCCATTCAACCAGAGGTATGGTTATAGGGGAACCAAAATGGGGGCATTGCCCCTCTGAATAAGAATTCAACTACCCCCAAATAAAATATAGCTACATTTCTGCCAGGCTTCGATTTCCCCTCGGCCATGAAACCCACTGGGTGTCCTTACACAAGTTTTGTTCTTAGCCTATTATTAGAAGCCTGTCTGGTGTAGTGCTTTGAATGTTGGACTACAACTCTGGAGACCAGGGTTCAAACCCTCATTCAGTCATGGAAACCCACTGCGTGACCTTGCACAAGGCACATGCTCTCGGCCTCAAGGGAAGGCAATAGCAAACCTTCTCTGAACAAATCTTGCCATGAAAACCCCATGATGGGGTCAACATGTCAGAAATGACTTGAAAGTACACATCACACATGCATTTCTGTCAAGGCCACATATGGTATGTGCAGGGGCTCACATCCTGCACATATGAACACACAGACACACACATGCATGTACTCACTTGCCACCACATTTCTCTGAACAGCTCTGGTTTTATCAGATTTAAGAAGCCAAACAGGACCATACAGGGTTAGTCCTTGGATGGGGACAGCCAGGTAACACCAGGAATTTCCTGGCATGGCCAGGGAAGAATCCTACCTGAAACCCTGAAGAACTGAGTTGACTATATGGAGCCAGAGAGATTCTGATTCAATAGAGGGCAGCTTCATATGTTCTTAAGAAGCACGATAACCACCTTGAGCACCCTGTGAAAGCAGGAGAGTGAGGGAAGTTGATAGGAAGGTAACCAAATCTGTGGATGCTCAAATCCCATTAAATACAGTGGGATAGCAAAATGCTGTGCCTTATATAACATGAAAAATCAAGGTCTGCTATTTAGAATTTATACTTTTTTTGGAATATTTTCAAGCTGTGGATGCTTGAATCCATGAATAAGAAATCTGTGGATAAGGAAAGCTGACAGTAAATGAGTTCCAGAGCAAACTAAGCCTGAACTCTCCCTTTGCAAAGGATCTTGTAGCACCTTTGAGATAAATTATAAGAAACAAGCTGGTAGCATGAACTTTCGTTGACTTGAGTCTTTATGATGTGTGCCATCATCATTCCCAACTGATGGCCACCTTAGGGCAACCCTTTCCTGGGGTTTTCTTGGCAAGATTTCTTCAGAGGAGGTTTGCCATTGCCTTCCCCTGAGGCTGAGAACAGGTGACTTGCCCAGGGTCTCAGAATTACAGTTAGTCTCAACAGTGCTACAAGATCCCTTTGCATAGATTTTCCAGACTAACACAGCAATGTCTTTCAATGCTAAACTGAGACTGTCATAATGTTGGCCATATCATGACCAGACACGACTCCCTAGAAAAAGACAATAATGCTTGGTAAGGTAGAAGGCAGTAGGAAAAGAGGAAGACCGCATTCGAAATGGATAGACTCAACCAAGGAAGCCACGAATGCTCTAAATCTGGAAGACCTGAGCAAGGCTGTCATTGATAGGATGTCTTGGAGGTAATTCCTGCATAGATTGCCATACATTGAAACTGACTTAATAGAAATTAATAACCACAGTCACCCTGAAAACAGCTATTCCTGACTAATTTCATAAATGAAGAAGAGTAAGACCCAATGGAAACTTGCCTGGGAAACCATCAGAGCAAAAACAGGGGTATTTCCATGTAGGGCTAGAAAATAATTGTGCCTGAAACTCTGGAGCCAGACATAATAATAAAATAAAATAATAAAACTTATTTATATCCCACCTCTCTACAAAATGCAATCGGGGCAGCTTGACACTATTGGGGATGAACTAGCGATCTGACTCAGTACAAGGCAGCTTCAAATGTTCCTCTCACTTTTCCAGGCAAACACATTGATACTCTCCAACAACTAGCTATCAGCAGTGCAAAAACAGCGATCCTGGAAGCTAGGGAATGCAGACACACACTCCCTGCCACTAGCTGATCAGTTCTGTACACTTGGTGTAAATGGACAGAGACAGAGAATGACCCAAGAAAGACTGGCACTTTGTGGCTGAGCCAGGATTCGAACTCTCCAACCGGAACTCTTTTGACTTATGCATGCCTTAACCTCCTCTAGAGAAGCAACTGAATGTGGAAGTCCACATTCAGTTGAAGGCTCTGAAAGCAAAGTTGCACATGCTGTGTCCTTGTGCATTGCAGATCCAGATGTGCCACACACACTTCACTTGTAGATGTGCACTGAACATTGCAATTGTTTATTGCAATTGTGCAATCACACATCTGGCAATCACACATTCGCCTGTTCTGTTGCACACTGCTGCAATTCACTAAGGGTTTATCACATAGGACAAATCCCATGCAGAAACTAATTTTAAACTGTTTTTCAGGCGATGTTTGGGGTTAACCCATGCTGAAAACTGAAAAAAACCCACATTTGTGGGATGTTTTTCAGACAAGGTTTGCGTGAAAGAGAAATAACCTGAAAATAACCTGAACTCAAAGTCATCAAAACCAGCTCCTTTTTAATTTCACTAAATTCCAAAATACAAAGGAGCTTTCGTTCAGATTATTTTCATGTTATATCTCTTTCATGCCAATGCACCTGATAAACAACACCCAGATTTTAAAACCCTGTTTCTGCACAGGATTTCACCAATTTGCCCTCCATGTGATAAACTCCTTACAAGCCGAGTCTCCTTTATTCAAAATGCTCGAGACAAGAAGTGTTTTGGGTTCTGGACTTTTTTTGGATTTTGGAATATTTGCATATACAAGGTGAGATATCTTGGAGATGGGATCCAAGTCTAAACGCGGAGTTCATTTATGCATCTGAGGAAGTAGACTTAAGTCTAGGAAAGCTCATGCTGCCAATTTCTTTCTTTCAGTTAGTCTCAAAAGTGCTACAAGATCTCTCTACATACTGATTCTAACATGGCTATATCATTAAAATTAATTTATGTTTCTTATACATCTTGTACATGAAGACTGAAGATAAGCCAATATGTATCCTCCCATTTTGCACTCTCTAAAACTGGGTGGGCTCTTGTGATGCAAAAGGTTGTGAACCTGAAAGCTAATACAGATGTGAGGGCCCCAGGATTAGCAAGGATGATGGCTTACTTTTACTCAAGCTAGCAGTGACTCAGTTTTGAAGCCACTCAGCAAAGAGCGCAGGCTGATAGCCTTCCTGTGCCATTTACTCCCAACATCTGGCATTGACCAGATGTTGATGGTTATCTTGAATGGGATCCAGCATCTCCATAATCACTCGCTATCTTTGCAGCAAAACTGGAGCTAGCATCCATCTCCTCCCTTTTATTGCTCCTGTCCTTCTGCCCTTGAAAGCAGCCAGAAACATGGGAAATGAAGAAAGCAACATTTTCCCAGATTATGAGATAAAGAAAGGAGAAATAACCCATCAGGTAGGCTACAGCAGAAGGCATGGGACCACCAGAAGAGAGAACTGATCAATTGGCCAGGGAGCTAGTTTTCCAGTATCAGAATCCAACAAAGGTTACACTAACCTAACTGAAAAAAAGAAGTTGGTGAGGAAGTAGACTTAAGTCTATGAAAGTTCATGCAGCCAACTTCTTTCTTTCAGTTAGTCTCAAAGGTGTGGCAAGATCTCTCTGCATACAGATTTTACAGACTAACACAGCTATACTGTATCTTTGAATTATACCAAAAAAGTAAGGGAAAAGGAATAGAATTTGGATTTTCTCAGAAAAGCTATCTCTTTTACATCTTAAAGGCACTCTGCACATGCACAGAATCAGATTCATCCTGATGGCATTGGAAAGTCCCCTTCTGGTTCTCTTTGGGGGTGGATTTCATTGAATCCGAAGGTTATCGCATGGGGGCAAAACCGTCCCCCGATGTGTTCTAACGAGCACGAGCGCGGGCGCACACGGAGCGTGATGGGAACCCGATGGGAACCAGAACGCTAGTTTACCGCACGGTGGAACCACCGCCGCTGCCGTCGGCGTTCCCATCAGGTTCCCGATGTGTTCCAGGAGGCGCCATTTCTGGGAACGCGAAACGTTCCCAGAAATGGCGCCTCCTGGAACACATCGGGAACCGATTGGGAACGCCGGCGGGCAGCGGCGGCGTTCCACCGTGGGTAAAACTAGCTTCTGGTTCCCCTCGGGTTCCCATCACGCCCGTGCGCGCCCGCGCTCGTGCTCGTTAGAACACATCGGGGGACGTTTTGCCCCCATGCGATAACCTTCTAGAGTGGAAGGGTCCCCTGGAGATCATCAGGTTACTCCCTGCTCAGTGCAGGATATCCGCCTAGGCAGTGGTTCTCAACCTTTCTAATGCCGTGATCTTTTAATACAGTTCCTCATGTTATGGTGACCCTCAACCTCATGTCTCAGTTCCTAAGACCATCCGAAATATGTTCCAATGATCTCAGTTCTAAGACCATCAGAAATAAGTTCCGATGATCTTAGGTGACCCCGTGAAAGAGTCGTTTGATCCCCAAAGGGGCTGCGACCCACAGCTTTGGAACCACTGAGCTAGAGCATCCCAACAGGTAGCTTCACACCTGCTTTTTGGAGATGTTCAGAGAAGGAGGCTCCCCCGCCTCTCTAGGAATTGGTTCCATTGCTGAAAACGCTCTGTCAAGATGTTCCTTCTAATGTTCAATCCAACTCTACCCTCCATAATTAAAACTCTTAGAGCTGATCTACCATCTAGGGCATAGAAAACAAATCTGCCCCCTCCTTTCTGTGACAGCCCAGGGATATTCAAAGAGCTATCATTCACCCCACAGTCTTGTGTTCACCAGGCTGAACATGCCCCGTGCCTTCAACTCTCTCATGTTTGTTCTCCATTCCTCTGTCATCCTCTTATCATCCTGGTTGCCTTCTCTGAACCTACTCTAACATGTCTATCTCCTTAAAATGAGGTGCCCAGAAGAAGTGGACGCACTACTCCAGATGAGGCCTAACCAGTGCAGATATGTGCATGTGCAGTACCTGGATAACGTAAAGAAACAATGCCATGATTCTGTAAATGGTGACAAACCCGAGGAAAAAGCTGAAGGGACTCCCGGTTGTGAAGAAAGTAAGGCTTTTAGAAAAATAGTCTGCCCAGATCTTGCTCTGAATCAGTGCCACCCAATAAGGTCTAAAACATACTGCCAGAAATAATCCAGTTTGAGACCGCTGTAACTGCCCTGACTCAATGCTAAGGATTCTGGGGCTGTAGTTTTGTGAGACTTTAGCCTTCTCTGTCAGAGAGCTCTGGTGCCAGAATAACTACAGTTCCCAGTTCCCTGCATTGAGCCATTGTAGTTATAGCGGTGTACGATTGGATTATTTTTGCAGTGTGTTTTGGACCTAAAGCACACCCATTGGACACTGGGATTCTACCTATTGTTGATTACCATTGAACCATTCAATGGGTCTTTCCTACTTAGGAAAGCCAATAAGCCCAGCCTTTAGAAGCCCCTGGAAATATTGCATCGCTTGCATACGCACAGTGCTTAACAGCATTTTGATCAGTGCTTCCTACAAACTAAATTCCCAAATATGGACTCCAGATCTGTGTGTTCCCTCCCAATAATGGCAATCCTTCACTCAGTTCCTACTGAGAAGATCACAGAGAAATAGAATCTGTGTTGAAGAGTGGAATGTGCATTTTTCCATTAGTCAAACCAGTTGTTGGACACAGCAGCATGATACTTTCTGAAGGGACCAAAATGCCTACAAACAGAGTCCCTTTGGGTTCCTTCTGCCTCTGCCAGGCAGGGTCAATAACTTACATGGATGCCCAGGGCCCTCTCCTCCAGTGCAGTCTGCCTCCCCCAAAAGACCTTTCCTCTTCCTCCCCCAGTTCTAGCAACCCCCTGGTCACTCAAAGAGAACATTCCCGGAGTCCGATAGAGGCAGTGTGGCAGACTCAGAGGGATACCCATTCCCTCCTTGGAGGGAGAAGGTGTTTCCGGACCAGGACTCTTGTTCTCCATGGAGCTGCCATGAAAGTGGATGGCTGAATGGCTGGAGGAGGAGGAAGAAGAGGAGAAGCTGAGCTGGGGGAGAAGCCAAGAGATGTTCCAGGCTGTGCTGCGATGTGTTCGTTGACACAGAAGTTCAAAGCCTGCAGGCGGCACTGGTAATTCCCCCCAAGGGCATCGGGATTGGAATAGCCCAAAGAGCCAAAGACAGGCAAACACGAGGCTTGGGGTAGCCCTCAGTTTCAAATGTTGGGAAGCAGGTGGGCGAAGGCTGGGAGGCTCTGCTTGGACCCAGAGGGCTGGGAAGAAGAGCCAATTGGCCAAAGTTCTGGGTGCCTCCTTCCCTTCGACTATTCTTGGGTGGCCCTGGAAGACCTTGTGGGGGCTTTGGAGAATCTCCTTGACCTCTGTCCTTGGCGAGTGGGCTGCTGGGGCACCATCTGGTCACCAAGGTGGATGCCCAGCACTAGATTTCAGCCTGTTGGCAATCTCTTTGCCCTGGGAGCAATCTGGCTGGGAAGAGAAGCAGGTCTCTTGGTTGTAGAGGTGCGGCTTGGGCCCTACAGCTTTGTGGATGGAGCCTGTGGGCCTAGGCTTGGACCTATAGAGCTTGGCACATGCCAGCTTCCAGTGCCCACCTGTTCCTGGCAAGTGTTGGGTCGCTGTGGCTTGGCCAGAAGTGAGCATCTCCGAGTGCAGGGGCTTTGCAGGACCTGGATCTCCTGGCAGGAACTCTGGAGCAGAATGGCTGGTGTAGGTGGCGAAGAGTGACCATCTTCTATCTTGATGGCCTTGCATGCCAGTGTCTGGCCGTTCAACCCAGGCTGACTTTTGGAGAGCTTCTTGGGTTCCTTGCCTTCTGTAGACACTTGTGTTGGCCCTCGCTTCCGAGTGAAACGCCTCCGGCGTCGCAGGAAGCTCCCGTTCTCAAACATGTCATAGCAGTCAGGATCCATGTCCAGTAGTTCCCTTGGCCAGGCTTCTTGTCATCGCGGGGCATCTTGACGAACACCTCATTGAGCGACCGTTATGGCGGATTCTGTTTCTGCCAGCCCTGTTGTTTTCCCGGTAGTAGGCGAAGCGGGCCATGATGTAGCGGTAGATCCCTTGAACGTGATCCTCTTCTCCGGGGTGCTCTTGATGGCCATGGTGATCGAGCATGTAACTGTAGGGTGGCTTGTGCCATCGGTGGCCTGCAATCGAGAGCCCAGGAGGGCTCCGGGGAAGAGTACCTGGAAAGGCCCATGGCCACTTCACTGGTTCCTCTTGGGTCTTGCAGTGGGAGGCCGGAGGGAGTGAGAAGAAAGCGGCCTGGGATATTCTAGCTGCATCCTTTCTCTGGCCACCACGTTCAGGCTGCCACTCTGTGGAGCAGGCTGTTCCTCTCCCACCCCGGGGTTTTAAACTCTGCTGTGGTCCAGCCTTCCTCTTTTCTGGAAAAGGAAAAATTAAAGAGGGACTGTCCGACTCCACTCCTCCCACAGCCCACGAGGAGGGGCCGGCAGGCGCAGAGCCAGCAAGCAATTTTACCAGCTGCTTCCAAGAAACAGGCCAAGCCTTGTCCTCTCCTCCAGCCCAGGGAGGAAGATGCCACCTCAGCCACCAGGGCAGACTGTTCCCAGACGGAGTTGGGGGAGGAGAAGGGTTGAGGGATGGAGAAGAAAGAGGGGTGACACAGAGGCTATGGCTTGCTTTTTAAGCCAAGGAGACGTCAAACAAAAACAAGTGGGGGAAACCACCACTACGTTGGGCAAGATCAGTACTTATCCAAGACGGCTTGGATGCCAACGGTTGCGTTGGAGGCCTTTCCCAGACCAAACCTTGCTCTGTCTGGGTTCTCGTTTTGGTCAGGAGCTGTGGTGTGGCAGTTGCCATCTTTTGGCACAACCAACCCCAGAGGCACCAGGTTTTGTTGGACACACCTTGGGATGTGCATATCTTTCCCCACATCTAGGGAGTTTCTTGAATGGCAACACCTGGGACTGGACACAGAGTTCTCCAGATGGTCTAACTCACAGAAGAAAAAAACAGTGATGGTTACTTTTCATGCCTTGGTAATGGTCCTTTTTTGGAACTACAACTGCCAAGATCCCTTGGCTGGCACAGCTAAGTGGCCAGCCTGGCTAAGGGATTTGGGGGCTGTAGTCCAAAATGATAACATTGTATGTTCTGTTGGAAACAGTGGTCAAATTCCATTAGCCCTTTTTCAAGAGCATCAGACTGACATGAGCTGACATGTCTGGTAAGGGATCGGCAACAACTGGAGACACACCGCTGCCCAGCTGACTATCGGCGTCTCATCCCTGTGGATTTGAGGATGGTGACAACTTGGGCCTAAATGAACTGTTCCATTTGCCTCTGCCAGTTCATTTCTCTACTTCGTGCCTGGAATTCCAGATAGCACCATTGTCTTGGGCGTTTATCAGACGAGGTTTCTGCAGCTCAGTCTGGGGCTTCTGCAGATTGGGCATTCGCATTGACATGATAAGGAGAATGTATTTTCCTACCTGGTTGCCTCTTCTGTTGCCCTTCCGAACTGGGAGAATCGAATTGAAGGAAGTCACATGATGCGGATTCAGGACAGCGGAGTAGTGCAATTGTGTTCCACACCGGTGCATACCATGGGGAATTCAATGATTCGAATGGGACCCTTGCACATGCTCCGTGGGGCCCTGAAGGCATCCTGAACCTTTGCCACTTCCGGGGCTAAGAAGGGAGCCAGGCTCCACTTCATGTGAATGCTAGCCTCACCTGAATGCAGCTGCCCCTTTTTCTTCCTCCCTTCTAGTTTCCCTTCCCTGGCAGCCAAATTCACAGGGTCTTCCGTGTCACAGCCCCCAGGCCATTCATCCACAATCTATATCTATCATATCTATCCTAGTGGTCCCCAAACTGTGCCATTTAAAGGACCTGGACTTCAGCTCCCAGAAGCCTCAGCCATGTTGGCCAATAGCCTGGGATTCTGGGAGCTGAAGTCCAAAAGCCCTTAAAGAGCTATATCTATATATTATCTACAACCATCCTCCTGTCATTCAGTTGCCTTCTCTTAGGTTGCATCCACACTGGGGAATAATCCAGTTTAACTCCAGTTTAACTTCCTGGCTCAGTGCTATGGAATTCTGGGAACTGTAGTGTCCAGAGACATTGAGCCTTCTCTGCCAGAGAGCTCTGGTGTTATGTGTGTGTGTGTGAGAGATAATGTTGAGACTGACAGGAGGATGGTAGATGTGCATGAATTGACATTGAGCCTTCTCTGCCAGAGAGCTCTGGTGCCTCAGCCAACTAGTAACCTACAATTATTATTATTATTATTATTATTATTATTATTATTATTTTAAAAATAAAGTATGACTTATGGGGTTGGAGTTTGTTGTGGGGTCTTGACTCGAGGCTATGGAATTCTGGGAGTTCCATCTCTCCCTCCATCCTCATGTTTCATTTCCTTCCCATCTATTTTGCAAACATTAGTATACATCCGTTGGATAGATGTACATGGGATGAAATGGATGGGGCTCTGCACAGGATCCCTTTGAATTTGCTGCCAGGTTGTGTGTGTGGTGTGAGGAGGGAGAGAGAGAGAGAGAGAGAGAGAGAGAGAGGCAGAGGGGAGAAGTGCTGCTAGCCTGGCTGCTCTGCCGAAGTTACATCGGGGAAGAGAAGAGGGAGGAAGCAGAGAGCTCCAATGGAGCCCCGGTTACCCTGAAAGCAAAAAGAGCCACCAGAAGAAATGGGGGCACATTTCACGCAGGGCATCCTGGGAGATTTGCAACCTGGGGGTCTTGCGATGGTGTTCAGGATTGAGATTCCACACCAGACCAATTCGCAGTGAGTTCGAACTGAGCCCCAATGTAATTGTGTCAATCCACTTATTTAGCAAACTCACCAAATCGCCACAAATGAGAGTCAGTAAGGATTCCAGTTCGCAAGTCCCGCGAAGGGGCTCACATTTAAAGCTACCAGGTATGAAATACCTTCTCCTTATCATGTCAATGCGAATGGCCCAATCTGCAGAAGCCCCAGATCTGAGCTGCAGAAACCTCATCTGATAAACGCCTTGGTAAAACAGTCCTATGCCTGTTTACTCAGAAGTAAGCGCCACCACATAGCAACTGTTATCACAGATACATAGGGTAGCATCACGCCTGTATTAACTGTCAGTTTACTGCCCTTAAAATCCAGCTGCGGCTACTTCACTGACCTGCAGTGAGAAAAAAGCTGGGCTACCATCAGTTCACCTGAGTTGCTAGCTCCCATCAGACTTGCCATTTGCCCAACTGTCCACCAGTAACCATTTCATCATGCCCAGGAACCTATCTTAAGATGTGGCTGTTCTTTGTCATTATTGTGCCTTTAATTGCTTTCTGTTTTATGGTAACCCTAAGACATGTGGTTTTCTTGGCAAGATTTGTGCCTAGGTTTGCCATGGCCTTCCCCGAGGCTGAGAGCCTGCGACTCCTCCAGGGGTTTTGTGGTTGAGCTGGGAATCAAACCCTGGTCTCCAGAATTGCAATCCAACACCAAGCCATGATGGCTCTCTTAGAAGTGGTGCTTATGCTTTTTCCTATTCCCTCCCCATTCCCTTTTCTTTTATTGTCATGTCTTTTAAGACTATAAGCATGGGGAAGCACGACAGAAAGTCACCCACCCATTTTATTGCTAGGAAAGCTGCTCTGACAGCTTCTCCACACACAGGCACTACAATTACCCCCCGAATCTGTTACCTGAAGCAAGCTGCCTCATCTTGAATGACAGGCTGAGATTACTACACAGGGTTATAAAAGGGAGAAGTGGAACGCTCCCGCACTTACAGCGCAATTGCGCTCATCCAGTACTTCTCTTGTGTCCCGTACTTCCATATTAACAGGGAAACCCTGTGAATGGTTGCCAATTGCGCTTCATTCACACTATTGCATTTGCACTGTGGGGAGCTTTCCCCAGATGCATTTGGGCAGAGAAATCCATTCTCAATGCTAGGATTGTTTTCCGAGTGGATTTCTGTCTTATTTGGAGGTATAGGGCATTCTTTTATTTGAACTGTATATACTGTATATCATGTCCTTAATACAGAAATTTTATTTTGTTCTGTTTCGGATTAAACCATATTTTTGGACATGCACCGTAGCGCAATAACAATGCCTGCGCATAACATCCATTCACCCTACTAACAATGCAACAACCCGATTGGCTGCGTTTTTGTTATTATTATTATTATTATTATTATTAACCTTTATTTATAAAGCGCTGTAATTTACACAGCGCTGTACATACAATCTTTTTATTGGGCGTTCCCTGCCTCCGGCTTACAATCTAAAAAGACACAACACAAAGGGAGTGGTGGTGGGGAAGGGGCCTCTCTAGTAGGATATAGATATAAAAACATAGCAAAACAGGAAATGATTCAATAAAACAGGCAACAAGAGAACATCAAATAGCCATTGACAATTATGCAATGCTTTTATTCGTTGTTATAGTGTGATTGCACAACTGTGCCACATAAGATTGTATTGTTACAGAACTGACCCTAGTGTAAAAATCTTCTAATTTGAGTGAGGTCAGGGAGTTCTGGACATTAGGGGACTGTTTGCTGTATGATCTGCACCGTATATTCATCAAACAAGATTTAGAAGTAGGAAATCATGACTCCACCACACCATTTTGTGAACTTTAAATGCTTCATTTTTTTAAAAAAAACGTCATTTTATTTTCACTATTAGTAGTTTCTTTACTTCTTTGCTTAATTTGAGGTGAGCGCTGTGATGGGGATTAAGGCACTGAGGATATTTAGCCTTTTAAAATGAAACATGGAACAAAGGGATCAAAACAGTCTCTTGCTAAGTGGGTTCCTGGCTCTCTCTAGTGGCACGCACAAGAAATGGACTTAAAACGTGCATTTAAACAATGAATGTTAAATGTGGATTCTTTTGAAGATGCCAGCCACAGAGCAGCAGCACAAACGTCAGGAGTAAACTCTTCTAGAACATGCCTCAGAGCCAGAAAAACCCACAAAAAATCTATTAGGGAGATCATAGGTATGAGTTTACATGAATTAAGCAGAGCAGTTGCAGACAGCGGAGTCTGGAGATGTCTCATCCATGGGTCGAGTTTGACTCAAGGGCAGTTCACAACAACAACAACAACAAAGAGAGGCCTACTGAATGAGTTTGCCTAGATTCCAACTCACTATTCAACAGTTGTGCCTTAGGTTTACTCTCGGTGGACTAAGTAAAGGATTCTGTCCAATGTGAAACAATTTAAGCAACTTAAAAACACAAACACTTCTAATAACATGTTTGTTTGACTCCAACAAACACATAACAAAACTTACAACCATCAGGATTAAAAAAAAAAGGAGCTGTGAACTGTGTGCTGCATTTCAGATGAAAAGCCAGGTTTTGCACTGGGAGCCAAATAAAACGGCAACGTTGCTGCCAGTGTGGCTCCAAAGGGAGGGCATTGCACAACCCACAACTTGTGGGTGCCACAACCTTGAAGGCCCTCTCCCACATCCCAACCTGGGACGGGAAGAAGGGATCCCAAGAGGACCTGAGACTAGGCTAGGCTTTGGCAGGAAAAAACAGCATTTCCCAGGAATGTGTGACCTATGTGCCGTTCCCTTTACTAACGAAGCACATGGAGCCTCAGCTGCAGTCTGAGAAGCTCAGGCCAGAAATGTCATTTGTTGATGCTGAAAGCTGACCAAACATGGGATCCTGACTCCACAGATGATTTCAGAGCGGCCAGCTTTGCATTCCTGGGCAGTGAGCCAGGCGCAAAGAAGCCTGAATTGCAACGGAGTGCAGCAGATGTCAGTGCTAAAGGCAGCCAGTGGTTCTCTCCTGGATGAAATTTAACATGGTAGATACTGCTCCCCCACTCCAAACTAGCCAGGCTTCTCTGCTTCCTTTCCAGGGCAGTCAAGGTACGCACAGCTGCTTCAGGATCTGGGTGGTTCCTGGGAGGTCCAAGTTGCAAGACAGAGAGCCCTGGAGTGACCGCGGCCCCAGTTGCTGGGCATGGAGGGCAATATCACGGGCAAAGACTGGTTCGACCTAAGGGGATGATGATAGGTAAGAGGTCACCACAAGGCAGGAAGCAGATGAGGACAGGGGACATTCTGGGAGCTCATTTTGTTTCAATAGCAAGAGGACATCCTGCCTCCAGTAGCCAGCAACCCCTCAAAGACAAAAAGTTCTTTCTTGACTACCAGAAGCCAAACTACTTCCGTTTTCCTTTGCAATCTACTCCAAATGGCTCCAGGAAGTGTGACATTTTCTGTCACTATTTGAGACGGACTGCAAAGAAAAATGAAGAATTTGAGGGGTAACACGAGCTTCGATGGTAGAGGATATTTTCATGGTTTTTCATGCCTTTAGTGGATCTTCTAAAGTTCTTTTTTCTCGAAGCAGCAGCAGCAGACAAGACTTGCCCCAGAACTCAGGGTGTGTTTCTTGTGGAGGGGAAAAGGACGCAAAGGTGTTAGGCGGCAATGGGTTTCTTGAGGACACAATGCAATTTGTTGAAAGGATTTCACCTTAATTTCCGCACAATGGACAACCGAAAGGAATATTTAAAGTGATTGAGTCAGGGTTGGTTGCTTAAAAGTACAAAGTTTTAACATTTGTTCTGTTTCAGAATTCTATAGTAAATTGACAAGCCAAACAAGGCATTTAACCAAGATAACTTCATCGAAAAAAACATGGTTAAACACAATAAATGCAGCAGAGCTGAATAAGCTCTGTGAATGAATGTATTTCTATTCTTGTTTTCAGCTTTATTTGCATGCACTACATTCTCCTGAACACCAGTTTTGTAGTGCCTTGTTCTTCTTGTGGTTACGGCCCCTGCATACAAGCTTTTTATTGGAGAGAAGAGTCCAGATCCAGCCTTGTACTGATGAATCCAAGATAAAATCCCTCCTCCCAGCTGCACATGGACAGTTCTGTTGGCCATGGCGTGGCCGGGAGATTTCCAGTTCGGCCAGGGTTTAGCTGGGGAAGTAGGAACAGTCTTCACATCCCAGACAACTAATGCCATTTAGCTCTTCTGGTCTGTTGCTTTCAGTCGCTTTCTGACTTTGGGAACCCTAAGGTGACCCCACATGGGGTTCTTGGCAAAACATTGCTCAGAGGGGTTTCTCCTGCCTTCCTTGATGTCTGGTGTCCCAGGGTTACCTTGGCCAAGTGGGGATTTGAACTCTGGTCTCCAGAGTCCTTGTCCAAAATGCAAACTATTACCCCACATCAGTGGAGAGTTATGCTGGTGATGATTTAGGCTCCACCAGAGGTCCAGATGGAGTTTTCCCAGAAAGTGATTTTCTGCTACAAGTAGAAAGAGGTCCAATAAAAGCAGCTGAAGCAGGTGTGCTACCTTCATGTATAACTTTGGGTACAGGCAATAGTTTTAAACAAACAAACCTAGTGCTGTGCACATCAAACAATACAAACCAGGAGCACTGGAAATAGCTACTACTGCCAGAAGACTTACGTGGGCCATGATGAGTTTCTGGTTGCCAGCGGCAGGATATTCCTCTCCAAAACAAAAGCGGATCTGGTACTGGGGTGGGGGCTCTCCTTCGCTCAGGTAACTCCGTAACTCTGAGTGGCAAAGACATGAGAGATCCTCAAAATGATTGTACAGAACTTGCAATGCTGGAAGAACAGAAAGCCCAACGCACACTGCATTCTTGCCCCCCCCTCCATCCACCGGAGCCAAGGTTGAAAGGAAATGCAAGCCACATCCTCTTGGTTCACTTTTTCTAGGGTTGTGGTGAAGGAAGGCACACAAAATCTTTCAGCTTTGAGCATCCTAATTCTCTAAGACCTTTTCCCTCCTTCCCACCCACTGTGCCCACACAGCCTTCATCACCTCCAGCTACACTAGGGTACTGATAGTGGCTCAGTACCAAAAGAATTCCAAATGCAATTGGCCAGAATGGAAGCAGTCTATTAAAGGTCCAGCATCAAAGCATGGTTGAGTTCCTTCAGCTTCCAGAATCCCCAACCCAAGCATGGCTGTTGGTCAGAGAGCTTCCTCAAGTTCCATTTGTGGACTATAGGTCCCACAATCCTCCACATGTGGGGGGATGCTAGGAGATGTAGTTCACCAAAGGAACTCTGCCAAGCTCCTGCCCAGAATAACCATAATGTGGATGAAGTAATCCGCTCCAATGTGCTGTAAGTGTGGTGGAGAGAGAATGAAATGACAGCTTTATGGAGAAAGAGCTGGACAAAAGCCTTTAAGAAGAATCACCTTCAGTTATTAGCACCCATTGAGGAAGCATCTCTTTGCTACTAACTAAACAAAAGCCTGGCAGTGGCAATTATTGCTTCACTTGACAATAACACTTCCACAAAGACATCCATGTGATGAGTGAGGGCAGCCTCATTTCCCTTCATATTTATAGCTGGTAGAAAAAAGAGAGAGCCACAATAATAGTATTTTTATGGGAAATGGATCTCCAACTACCTTGAAAGGCTTTTGATGGCTGGAGGCTATTGGCTGTTTTGGGCACAGCTGCCCTGCCCCATCCTTCCCCAGAATTGAAGAAGATACAGAAAATCTATTTAGTAACTGGAAGGTGCACTGGAAGATGGAAAACACCAAGACTGTGTTTCCTTTCCATTTGGATAGTCTCTTTCACACCATACAATTATAACATTCCAGACCAGGGTTTAACACCTCCAGAGGCATACTAGATGAATGGGCAGTGTGCTAGAGCTCTCTGGCAGAGAATACAAAGTACCCTGCTCTAAACTACAAATCCTACAAGGGCAATGTGAACTTGAAGGCATTCATGGCTGGCATCCATAGCTTTTTGTGGGTTTTTCGGACTATGTGGCCATGTTCTAGAAAAGTTTCTTCCTGGCATTCTCTGAAGATGCCAGCCACAGATGCTGGTGAAATGTCAGGAAGAAACTTGTCTAGAACATGGCCACAGAGCCTGAAAAACGCACAAAAAACCTACAAGGGCAGTTAAAGCAACAGCAAAGAGCTATAACCATGTAATGTCAAAGCAAGTTTGCACCTATAGAGGGAGGAGGGCTGAAAAGTGTGGGATCGGTTGGCTTCATTGTTGTGTGCCTTCAAGTCCTTTCCGACTTATGACGACCCTAACCTAAGATGAACCTATCATGGGTTTTCTTGGTAAGTTTCTTCGGAGGGTGAAGCAATGTAGATGCAGCCTTTGAGAGTTGTAGTGCCAAACAAATCATGTTTCCCAAGCTCTGCTTGTAGAGTTCTCAGAGGAATCAGGAAGGACGAAGCCAAAGCTACAAGAATGAAGAACTAAGCCAAGAGAAAGGCTGAAAGAAAGAAGTTGGCAGCAGGAGCTTTCATAGACTTAAGCCTACTTCCAAATGCATCTGAGGAAGTAGACTCAAGTCTACGAAACCTCACGCTGACTACTTCTTTTTTTGGTTACTGTCAAACATGCTATACGATCTCTTTGCATACTGATTTTGCAGACTAGCATGGCTATATCTTTGCATTCCATCAGGAGAAAGGATAACTCTGACTCACGCTGGAGGAACTGCTGGGTGTCCAATAGCTTGTAGGTTTTCTCCCTCTCCAGTTTGTTGGGCTTGTCATTGTGGGGTGCCATAGGCCCCTTCCAATAAACCCGGCCTTGGCATTGCCGTTTCATGAAGACTCCCTCGGGGGCCACCCAGAGGAGGACCCCACGGTGTAAGAAGGGGAGAAGCCTTTCCAGGATGCTGATGGCCCTGGTCACTTGACAATTCCCAGCCACCGCAGCCGGGGCAGGAAATTCAATTTGCTCCATGCCACTTGGACCGTAAAGGCAAGTGTTATCAGCCGGCACTGGCAGAAAGGTGATCCGACAGCCCTCGGCTGTGGTTGTGGTGACCTCCTTCACCAGGACATCACAGTAATACAGGCGAATGTGCAGCCAGCAATCTGCGGCAAAAAGAAGAGAGCAAGTATGAGTTTTAAATTATTTTGTCTGTGATCCACCTTGGGTCCATTTCTGGGAGCAATGCAGCACATAAACGAAACAATTAAATAAAATATACTGTATATACTCATGTATAAGTCTAGAAATTTTAGTCAAATTGACCCAAAAAACCTGAGTCGACTTATCCATGGGTCAAAGTAAATACTGTACTTTAACTCTTATTTAAAAAGGAACCATCCCCTGGTGAAAGGCAAGAGTGTAATCTGTCCTGAAAGCACTGACCCTCCTCTACTGTACTCTCTTATCCATCCAGCCTTTAGTGTGAGCAGAAACAGTAATGCCTGCTGAAATTTTGTCAATTCTTTGGCATTGTTTTCTTTGCTTCATCCTTTAGATCCATTGTTACATGCAGCTAAGTTTTACCCTCGACTTATCCATGGGTCATGTCAAAATCCATAACTTTGACCCCAGAACCTACCCTAAACTTATACATGAGGTCGACTTATAGTTGAGTATATACAGTAATCTCCAAACTATGGGGCAGTCAAACACAATGGCCTGGATCCCACTGGTAGTTCCTAAATGCAGGAGTCAGTAACAACCATCAGTGGTTAGAGAGATGCATTGACCACCACCCCAGCTAACCTTAGATGGCTGAACCCCTAAAATCAACCCCCACATTTTCTGAACACCCTAAAGAGCACTGGGGGTAAATTTTGTCATGTCCTCATGTTCCTCTAGGACATTTTAGGCCCAGGGGGAGTTTTTTCTCCCCAACAGGAGACCCAGAAGTTGAATTCCTGATTAAGTCTTGTTGAAAGAAAGACCTCTTTTGTGTTTTAAGCAGCCTGTGTGTGAGAATGTGTGACAAAAATTCCCCCAAATTCCATGGGGTCTTTGGGAGCAAAATTTGAGAGCGAACACACAGGAAAACAGCCTACTTTTCCTGCCTCTGCCTAAATGGAATTTGTGTTAAGTCTTGACTCACCATTCCACCATTAATGTAAGATTAAGAGGTCTATTAAGTGGTACTGACCGACTGGTCAATAGATCTAGCAGGTGCAATAAATAATAATAAAATAATAAATTTTTATTTCTATCCCACTTTTTTCCAGGCAATCAAAGCAGCGTACAACAAGTTAAAATGCATCCATATATACATAATGCCCCCCCTTAAAACAAGATAAACAATATAAGATTAAACCTTCATATTAAAATCCAACTAATCCAAATAATAATCATCATGGGCAGAGTTCACTAGATGGGAAGTCTTATTAGTGGCCAAGTATTTTATTCCGGGAGAGATCCGTCTTAATGGCTTTTTTAAAGCTCTCTAGATTGGTAATTTGATGGATCTCATCCGGCAGACCATTCCATAAATTGGAAGTGGCTGCAGAAAATGTCCTCTGGGAGGTCACCATCAACCTGGTCTTTAAGGGTTGTAGTAAATTCCTCCCAGAGGACCTGAGGGTACGGGGCGGATTGTATGGAAGCAGGCGATCCCTTAGATAGGTTGGGCCCAAGCCATGGAGGGCTTTAAAGGTAATGACCAACACCTTGTACTGTGCCCGGAAACTAATAGGCAGCCAGTGGAGTGACTTCAATATTGGTGTTATATGATCACTCCTTGCTGTTCCTGTGACCAACCTGGCTGCCATATTCTGTACCAACTGGAGTTTCCGGACTAGGCACAAGGGTAGCCCCATGTAGAGCACATTGCAAAAATCAAGTCTTGAGGTTACCAGCACATGTACTACAGTTTCGAGGTCACCCAGCTCCAGGAAAGGGCGCAGCTGGCGTATCAGCCAAAGCTGATAACAGGCACACTTGACCGTCGCATTCACCTGATTTCTCATGTGAAGCGACAGATCTAGGAGCACCCCCAGACTGTGAACACAGTCCTTTCAAGGAGAGCATGAGCCCCTCTGGGACTGGAGGTTGCAGCCCAATACCTGGTTTGGGGGCCCCTACCGTAAGTACCTCTGTTTTGTCTGGATTCAGCTTGAGCTTCTTTTCCCTCATCCAATCCATTACTGCCTGAAGAAACTGGTTGAGGGGAGAGATGCCATCTGTCATTGTCACTGATGACCGGGACATGGAGAAATATATTTGGGTGTCATCAGCATACTGATAACACTCAGCCCCATATCCTTGGATGATTTCTCCCAGCGGCTCCATATAGATGTTAAATAGCATCGGGGACAGGATGGCGCCTTGAGGGACACCACAATTAAGCTCTGTTTTTGAAGAGCGACTGTCCCCGAGCATCACCCTCTGGAACCTGCCCGAGAGGAAGGAGCGGAACCACTGCAACGCAGTGCCTCTGATTCCTAACTCTCTCAGGTGTTCCAGAAGGATGTTGTGGTCTACTGTGTCACATGCTGCTGAGAGGTCAAGTAACACCAACAGGGTCACACTTCCTCTGCTGATGGCTAGACAAAGGTCATCAGTTAAAGCGACCATGGCAGTCTCCACCCCATACCTGGTCCTGAAGCCGGTGCAGTATTCTAGTACAGGACTGCAACACCGAACATGCCTCAACATTGGCTATGCTGAATAGGGCTGCTGGGAGTTGTTGTTATTGTTGCATGCTTTCAAGTAATTTCCAAGTTATGGCAACCTTAAGGCAAACCTAGCATGGGGTTTTCTTAGCAAGTTTCTTCAGAGGGGATTTTTCATTGCCATCCCTTGAGGCTGAGAGAGTGTGACTTGCCCAAGGTCAGCCAGTGGGGTTTACACAGCCAAGTTGGGGTATGAACCCTGGTCCAATGCTCAAACCACTACACCACAATGGAGTTGATATACTCCAATATCAGAAGGGTTCATCATTCCCAGCCTGTGGTTTTTAGCATCTTTGAAAAATATGGTTCTCTGGCATGACTGAATAGCAGCTAAGGCTTCATCTGCTCTGCAGAAGTTTGATACTGCTTTAACTGCCATCTCTCAATGCTAAGGAATTCTGGGATTTGTAGTTTTGTAAGACATTTAGCCTTCACTGTTAGGGAGCTCTGGTGTCATAATAAACTCCAAATCCCTGGAGTCCACAGGATGGAACCATGACAGTTAAAGTGGTGTCAAAGTGCAGTGTGGCAGCAGCCTCTTATGTCAACCTCAATCGTTGGGAAAGATGTATTCTGGACATTAACTCTCAAAAGTCTGGCTGGTTGAGTGTTGATAGACAAGTATCCTCCTCCTAGGAGACTAAAAGGGCACCTTCCCTGCTGTTTATCTGTCGGCAAAAACCTTTTCATTCCAACAGAATGAAATGTTTAGAACTGTTTTTTAAACTTTTTTTTAAAACAAGGGATGCATACTGCTTTTAAACTTCTTTTTATTAGTTTAATAGCCTTATTATTTTAATAGCAGTTCAAAATATTTTTAATGTCAATTCCAATTTAATTTAGCCTTTTTGTATTTATTTTCATCTACAATCTTCCTTGAGTCCGAGTTTTAGAAGAAAAGGCAGGATGTAAATAAAGGAGGAGGAGATATTGTTGTTGTTGGGGGTGATGATAAACACTTCTAACCCATTGGGATTGTTCCATATGTTTTATATTGTTTAAATTATTTATTGATTTTAATCTGAAACTGTCTATCTTGCTTTATCGGTTTGCCACCCTGAGATCTCATGATGAAAGTTCAGGATAAAAATAACAGCAACAGCAATAATGCAGCAACAACATGGAGCCACTGGACACACTGAGAAGTGGCCGGGAGTTGAAGTCCAAAAAGGAATTCTTCCAAACTTTGGATTAAACGGGATGATATCTTGCATTAAACCCAGACCCACTTTGGAAAATTGGCTTCTTCCTCCCCTACCTGAGTTGATGCTTTCCATTTCTGCAAGTTGGGAGCTGGGACCAATAAAGTGGGGGCTCGGATGACACCGAAACTGCGCTGGGCTCCAGCCATAGAAAATCCCTTTCACCTGGTAGCCTGGTAAAGGGACACAACAAGCCGGGAAGTTTTAAAATTTACTCATTCTAAAGCACTGAGATAATTCACCTCCTGCCTCTCTTCAAACTTCCACGTTGATGTCCTGCTTGCAAGTTGCTCAGAGCCAGAACTTGGGGGGGGGGGGAGTAAAGTTGGCCCTTTGCTGGGGTTAGGGGCGCAGGTCTTCCATGAAAGTGGAAAAACTGCAAATAAAACAACACTTCTCTAGGAATCTCTAGGTCTTACAGCACAACTCTGCCAGACGTTGACCATAGAATTGCGCTGGAGGACTTACAAATGCCTGGAGAAGTGTTCTCCCTAGGAATCTCTAGGGCTTCCAACACAATTCTATGGTCAATATCTGCCAGAAATTTATCATGGTATTGCGCCTGGAGAATCACAGAGACCCCAAGAAGGGCCATCCAGTCCAACCCCATTCTGCCCTGCAGGAACTCTCAGTCAAAGCATCCCCATTGACAGATGGCCATCCACTGAGAAGGTTCTCTCTAGGAATCTCCATGTCCTCCAGCATGACTTCTGAGTCACTTTTGAGGAGCTAGAGATTCCTAGAGAGAAAGCCTGAATCAAATCCATGAACAATCAAGTCCACAAAAGTGAAAGCTGCAAATCTAGAACTGTACAGTTTGAGTCTTCTCTTATCTGAAATATTTGGGACCAAAAGAGTTCTGGATTTCTGTTTTTTTCTCCAGATTTTGTAATAGTTGGCCCTCTGTATCCACAGACTTTTTATCAACGGATTCAAGCATCACAGACTGAAACTATTTTTAAAATATATAAATTCTAAACAGCAAACCTTGATTTAGCCATTTTATATAAGGGATACCATTTTACTATGCCACTGTACTTCATGGGACTTGAAGATCCATAGAATTTGGTATAAATGGGGGTTCCTGTAACCAAATCCCAGCGGATACCAAGAACCCCCTGTATTTGCATATAACTAACAAGATTGCTTGGAGACAGGGCCCAAATCTAAAGGCAAAATTCATTTATGTTTCATATATAATAAAAAATAATACAATATTTTTTTTATTTCTATCCCGCTTTTTCCAGGCAATCAAAGCGGCGCACAACAAGTTAAAATGCATCCATATATACATAGTGCCCCCCTTAAAACAAGATTAAACAGGATAAGATTAAAACTTCATATTAAAAACCAACTAATCCAAATAATAATCATCCTGGGCAGAGTTCACTAGATAGGAAGTCTTATACACAAATATACACAAAAGCGGGTTGATTTTCACACACGCCGTCGTTAACTGGTGTTAACCTGAAAGTAAAAAAGGAGCAGCTTTTGTCTACTTTCCATTTGGGTTAATGCCATTTTAACAATGATGTTGTGTGAAAACCAACCCACTTTTGTGGCTTGTTTCTGATTTAAACCCCCATTTCCGCATGGGATTTCCCCCGTGGGATGAACTTCTGTCTCAGCCATCTATGAAAAAGGTTGTGGAGTATTCTGGATTTAGGAATTCCAGATATGGGAGACTCAACCTGTATTGTTTGTTTGTTACTACAACATTCATACTCTCCAAGCCCACAAATTCACTGGAACTCCCTGCTGAGAGAGACCAGATCGGTTCCATTGTCCTTCTTCTGGATGAATAACAAACTTTGCAGATTAAAACTGATCATCCCTGAAGGATGTCTTTCTCTTTTATTACGATGTTACTGGCTAGCAGCATCCTGTTTCACACCCACACAAGTTCCCATACGTAAGAAACCCTTGGATTCAACCCTTGCCTGGATTCAGTTCAGGGATGTGTAAGCGGATTTCTGCAAGCGAAACTCTTGCATATGCAGTTAAGCATTCTTGGTTGTACAATGTTGGCATTCAACAGAAATGAGACAGCACTGTTGTCGTTGTGTGTCTTTAAGTAGTTTCTCACCTATGGCTACCTTAAGGCAATCCTATCGCAGAGTTTTCTTTGGTTTTGTCTGGGGCTAAGAGAGTGTGACTTGCCCAAGGTTGCCCAGGATTTGAACCCTGATCTTCAGAGTCATGCTCCAGTGCTAAAACCACTATGCAATGCTCACATTCAGTGAAAACATTAGTACTTAAGTGTGGATTTACACTTACACCAGAGCTCTCTGACAGAGAAAGTTAAATAACTCCCAAAACTACAGTTCCCAGAATTCCATAGCACTGCACCACAGCAGTTAAAGCAGTGTCCAACTAAATTAATTCTGCAGTGCAAATGCACCATAGATCTTTCAGATTTATTTATTCACCTCAGGAGAGGATCTTTCCAACATTATAACTGACGACTTCTCCACTGAATTTACCTCAGAGAGATCTTTCAGATTGATTTAAGTATTTACCTCAGGAGAAGATCTTTTCAAGACTGTAACTGATGACTTGGTCATTGAATTTACCTCAGAGAGAACTTTTCAGATTTATTCATTTAGTTAGTTACCTCAGGAGATCATCTTTCTAATTTACAACTGGCAACTTTGTCCTTGATTTTACCTCAGAGAGATCTTCAGATTTATTTATTTACCTCAGATGACAATCTTTCTAACTTATATTTAATGTCATGATCTCTGATTTTACCTCAGATTTCACTACAGAAATTTTTCAGATGTATTTATTTACCTCAGAAGGGGATCTTTCCTAAGCTATAACTGATGATCTCACCACTTATTTTACTTCAAGAGACTTAAGGCACCCTAAAATCAATGTTTACCTAATGCTTAAGGCATCTTAAAATGATCTGCCTCCCTCCCCCATGTTTTCAGTGCATTCATGACAGAAAAATATGATTGTATGTATTAATTCCACAGGGCTTTCATTCACATATATAAGCTCTATGATTCCACTTCAACTGCCATGGCACCATCCAATGGAATCCTGGGATTTGTAGTTTGGAGAGAGTAATTAGAATTCTCATCCAGAGAGCTCTAGTCACTCCCCAAACTACAGGAAACATAAGAAAATTCAGGTGTGGTTCTGCTCTAGTAACTTCTCCAAGCTTAGCCAATGAAATGGATCATGGCTCCAAAAAGTTCCTTTATTATGGCCTACAACTCCCAGAATCCCCTGGCCAGCAGAGCTGTAGACCAAAAGGGGATGATTCCCACGCACCCCTCAGCTCTGACATAAATCCAGACCCATGGAGTAAATAAATAAAGGAATATAGTCAGAACACCTATTATACAAGGGAGCCATTTTGGAACCCTTCTATAATGTGAAATTCATGTATAGTCTGGAACACTGTTGTTTTTTTAAAACCTACAGTGAATGATGAAGTGTTCTCTCTAGGTATTTTCTAGGTCCTGCATTGTTAGTCTATGGTATATTGCTGCCTGAGGCCGACTATAAAGTTGCGCTGGAGGACCTAGAAATGCCTAGAGAGAGCCTGTTTCTTCAGTCACATATAACCAACACTTTGTAATACACTCATCCCTCCACATTTGAGGCTTTGACTTTTGCGGATTTGATTATTTGTGGATTTTATTAGTCTGTTTCTCTCTAGGAATATCTAGGTCCTCCAGTATAACTCTATGGTCAACTATAACCAAAAGTCACAGTGAAGGACCTACAGATTCCTAGAGAGAACACTCCACAAGGCATTTGTGGCTCCTCCAGTGCAATTCTGTGATCACTGTCTGGCAGATGTTGACCACAGAGTTGCACTGGAGGACTTAGAGATTCCTAGAGAGGTGTTTTCGTTATTTGGAGTTCTTCCAGATTCATGGGGGGCCAGTGCCCCTAGCCCAGAGAATGTGGAGGAATGAGTGTACAAACTCACATGATATTGTACACTGAAAGCAAAATCCTGAGACCCCCCCATCATTAATTCAACCAATTCATTAAAGACCCAGAATTGGCCTAATTCCCAATAGCCCTATAGTTGTGCTGATTTCAGTACCCTGGATAGTTCCCATCTTGAACTGGGGTGGACTAGATATTATAGAGTTACTATTCCACTTTGAAGTGCTCTGGCTGCCTCCTGTTGCATGCTGGGATTTGCAGTTTAGGGAGGGGCATTTAGAATATTCAGCCAGAGGGCCCTTAGACCTCACTGAACTACAAACCCCAGAATGCAACAAGTGACAGACAGCCAGAGCAGTTAAATAGCAATGCTATAAGAGTGTAGTGTGATAATTTCTTTAGTAGGCTGCAGCTGCTGAAATATTTGGTATCTAAAGAGCCATGAGCCTGCAGCCAGTAGTGAACCAAAGCACAGCCATCTTGCTGGTAGATTTAGAGCTGGCAGGATTTTGGATTTTGGAATTCTGAATAAGGAAGACTCAACCTGTAATTAGTATTATTAATGTTATTCCATCTTTTCCTCAGCCTTGACAGCTTCACAAAGTTAAAAACAAATACAGCTAAAAATACACATCATACTAATGTTAAAATACAATCCAGCTGTCAATAGAATTAAAAGCAACCAGAAGCTTAAATCAGAAAAGGTTAGCGGTGCCACTTGAAACAATCCCAAACATTTGCCCATGAGGGGTCCAGAGAAACCCAGTCCCCACCCCATTGCGTCCCCTTACCCTGCTGTTCAGTATGGTTTGTCTTCTGGGAAGCCTGGGCTACCCCTGAAGAATTATGGCCAGTTGGCACCAGATCATTCTTGCTTTCCTGATCTGAATGTGAGGATGCCCTTCTGGCCTACGAAGGAAGCAAAGACAGCAGTTGAAATTTGGAAGGAAGGAATCAGACCCCCATCGTCCAGACCTTGGAATAATGATAGACTTGAGGTTGCACAGCAGGGGAGGGGAGACGAAGTGTCCTCCTTTTTGTTATTAGGGAGATGAATCATAGCTCCACCATGTTGTTGTCATGTGCCTCCAAGCCATTTTCGATTTATGGAGACCCTAAGGTGACCCTATCATGGGGTTTTCTTGGCAAGATTTGTTCAGAAGAGGTTTGCCATGGCCTTCTCCTGAGGCTGAGTGTATGTGACTTGCCTCCACTAAGGTCTCCCAGTGGGTTTCACGGCCGATCTGGGAATCAAACCCTGGCCACAAGAGTCATAGGCTCAAACAACTATGCCATGCTGGCTCCACCATGTTGTAGGAGAATTCACAGTGGTCATAAAATCTCAAGTGCAGGGATTCATAGAGTCATCTAATCCAACCTCTGGGCAGGGCAGGAACCCACAACGAAATCATCCCTGAGAGGTGGCCACCTAACCTTTCCTGAAAATTCACCAAGGAAGGTGAATCCACCTCATTCCAAGGGGGTCTCTATTCCACTGCTGATCAGCAATAACCTTGATGAAGTTTCTTCCTAATGTTTAGTCAGAATTTCCTTTCTTCTAATCTGAATCAGATGGATTGGGGTCTGTCAGCTGGAATACTATATATTCTCATGTATAAGTCTAGAAATTTTAATGAAAAAATTCACTCCAAAAACCTGAGTCAGTTTATCAGTGTAAGAAAGTACCGTAAGAAAGTACTGTACTGTACTTTAATTCTTATGAAGTTTGTCATCTGTTCTGGAAGCACTCACACTCCCTTTATATTCTCTCATCGATGAAGCCTTTAGTATGAGCACAAACAGTTATGCCTGTTGGAGTTCTGTATGTCTTCTGGCACGCTTTTCCTTTCTTTCATCCTTTACATCCTTTGTTACATACCCCTACGTTTTACTCTCAACTCATCCACGAATCATATCTAAATCCATAAATCCTGGCCCCAAAACCTGTCCTCATCTTATTCATGAGTCTCCTTCCTTGGAGGTCTTCAAGCAGAGGCTGGATGGCCATCTGTCAGGGATGCTTTGATTGTGATTTCCTGCATGGCAGAATGGGGTTGGACTGGATGGCCCTTGCGGTCACTTCCAACTCTACGATTCTAAGATTCTATGAGGTCGACTTATAGTTGAGTATATAAGGTAGCAGTAAACAAACTCACTCCATCATTTACAAGACAGCCCTTCAGATGTTTGAAGATGTCTTCTTCTCAAGCTTCTTGTCTCCAAACTAAACATACTGTTTTATTTAATTATGGGTTAGGGATTGTGTTATTATTTTACTATGTTTTATTCTTCATTGTAACCTGCCCCAATCCTCTGGGGAGAGGCAGGCTATAAATTATTATTGTTATTATTATTATTATTATTGTTATTATTCCCAACTCCCTCAGCCATTCCTGCTTTGGCTTCCAGACACCTTTTACTGTCTTGGTCTCCCTCCTCTGAAAATGTTCTGTCCCTAAATTGTTGGGGCCAAGAACCAGAACCAGTTTGGTCTCACCAAAGCTGCCATACAAGTTTGATCCCTGGCATTTCTCAGTAAAGTGGGGAAAGATTCCAAAGAGGAATCTACTCAAAATAGGTTATCAGGGCTTGAGAGGTTATGTGGATTTTTGCTTTGAGATCAAGGCTAAGAAACACGTAGCTCTCCAGATGTTGCTGGACTACAACCCCCAGTATCCCTCACACTGGCTGGCTAGGGCTGATGGGACTTGCAGTCCAACAACATCTGGAGGGCTACATGATTCCCACATCTTTTAGATGATACCCACATGTGCTGCAACAGTCTTAATCTGTTGCATCCTCTCCCGCAAGAGACAAAAACTGAGAATATCTCTTTCAAGATAGCGTTTCCATCTGCAGTTTTAATAACCACCTATATCAATACTTTTAACATCTGTATCTATATAATCTCTCTCTAACTACAAATAAAAATGCTTCCTAGTTAATTAGGAGCAACCACTGAATTGATTATAGTTCAGTCCCATACTTAAAAGTCCCAGCTCAGTGAGTACAGGATTGCAGCCTCCGTTTTTTAATTGATTTATCTAACCGACTGATAGAATCATAGAATCATAGAGTTGGAAGAGACCACTAGGGCCATCCAGTCCAACCCCCTGCCATGCAGGAAATCCAAATCAAAGCATCCCCAACAGATGGCCATCTAGCCTCTGCTTAAAGACCTCCAAAGAAGGAGACTCCACTACACTCCGCGGGAGTTTGTTCCACTGTCGAACAGCCCTTACTGTCAGGAAGTTCTTCCTAATGTTGAGGTGGAATCTCTTTTCCTGTAGCTTGCATCCATTGTTCCGGGTCCTGTTCTCTGGAGCAGCAGAAAACAAGCTTGCTCCCTCCTCAATGTGACATCCTTTCAAATATTTAAACAGGGCTATCATATCACCTCTTAACCTTCTCTTCTCCAGGCTAAACATCCCCAGCTCCCTGAGTCGTTCCTCATAGGGCAAGATTTCCAGACCTTTCACCATTTTAGTCGCCCTCCTCTGGACACGCTCCAGTTTCTCAACGTCCTTTTTAAATTGTGGTGCCCAAAACTGGACACAATATTCCAGGTGGGGCCTGACCAGAGCAGAATAGAGTGGCACTATTACTTCTCTTGATCTAGATACTATACTTTTATTGATGCAGCCTAGAATTGCATTGGTCTTTTTAGCTGCCGCATCACACTGTTGACTCATGTTCATCTTATGGTCTACTTGGACTTCTAGATCTCTTTCACATGTACTTTCATTCAGCAATGTGTCTCCCATCCTATATCTGTGCATTTCATTTTTCTGCCCTAAGTGCCCTTATATTTCTCTGTCTTAAAGTTCATTTTATTAGCTTTGGCCCAGCTTTCTAGTCTATTCAGATCATTTTGAATGTTGGTCCTGTCCTCTGGAGTATTAACTATTCCCCTTAATTTGGTGTCATCTGCAAATTTGATAAGAATGCTCCCAATTCTGTCATCCAGGTCATTGATAAAGATGTTGAATAGCACTGGGCCCAGGACAGAGCCCCACTGGACACCCCACTGGTCACTTCTCTCCAGGAGGAAAAGGAGCCATTGTTGAGCACCCTTTGGGTTCGGCCGGTCAACCAATTACAGATCCATTTAACAGTTACTTTGTCTAGCCCACATTTTACAAGCTTGTTTGCAAGAATATCATGGGAAACCTTGTCAAAGGCCTTACTGAAATCAAGATATACTATATCCACACCACATGGACTACATAGACTAGCTTCATGGCAGCCTGAGTATGAAGCAACCCTCGATGTGGAGGCCAATCCATCTTAAAAGTTCCACAAAATCGGCTGAAGACTCAAAGAATGGAAGCTTCACGTTTTAACCACATCCTGAGCTTTTGAGATGGAACAATTCAAATATCTTTAGACAGCCTGATCTTTATTTGGGTGTAAAACTTTCCATTGTGACATCTCTCATGCCATGCAATATGGCTATTTGAGCAGCTTCCAGCTAACTGCTATAAATAAGCTAAAAAACATCTGCTGTGAGCAACCCCAGGAAAAATGGCTTGATTTTATTTTATTCATCTATTGATTTATTTTTTGCTGCTCCCTGGGAACTGGCATTCCTCCTCATAAAATGAATGCTCTCTTCACTTCCACATGATGCTGTAGTAGAGGATTCAAGAGAGAGCTGTTTGACTATGGAACAGACTGTCCTGAAGAATGATGGACTCTCCTTTGGAGGTCTTTAAACAGAGACTTGAAAGCTATCTCTCAGGAGTGCTTTAGTTGTGTTTTCCTGAATGGCAGGGAGTTGGACTGGATGATCCTTGCGGATCCTTCCAATGCTTTTCTAGGGCATTATCACCATCATCATGAGTGTATTTATACTATGTGTACTATCACTGTAGCCCTAACAGGAGGTGAACACCCCAAATTGCAAGATATCTCTAGTTGGAACTTGCAAAACTTATTGGATGGACTACAACTCCCAGAATTCCCGCATCTTACATGGTCACTGACTGTACTGTCTGGGGATTCTGGGGGCTGAAGTCTGAAAAGGCTAACATTTCCTCTGTTTCCACTATAGCCAACACCTAAATTGTAAAATTTAAGCTGGCTGCTAAGGACAGCCCCAGCTTCATTACAGAGATACCTGTTGACCTTAAACTAGCCACCATTTCTCAGATGATTGAAGATGGTAGTCTAAGAAGCATCTAACCAGGGCATGAATGACTATGGTAAAACCCTTTTTGATTGGGCAAGTCTGGAAAGAGCAAATAGGCACAGAAGTTCACCTCACTCCACATTTTAAGACCCAACAGGCTGCTCCTTCAGGCTACATTAAACTAGCCGAAAGCATCTTCTGGTGTGGGTGCCAAGGTATAACATGGGCATGACCCAGATCTGTGTGAGCAACACCGCTACCTTGATTGATTCACCATTAGGTCTCCTTTCTTTCGCAGACGTCAAAGGTATGTTTGGCTCCTGGAGGGACTCCTTGCTATTTTCCTTATCTGAAAGCAGAGACAGAAAAACTTTCTTTACATCTAAGAAGGATGTCTTTGAGTACCATCAGTCTGGATTCCCATTGATTCCCCCATTGTCCTACCACTGCCATCATATCCCCCAAATTTCAAAACTAAGAAAGACACCTTGCAAGGGGTGAGGGCTAACCAAGATCCAAACCTTGACAGTCCTTTCCAGATACTACAAGACAGGATTTCGTCTCTCATCCCCAAAAGGACAGAGTCATTGGCTGGGATTTTACATTGCAAATTTATGCATTGATTGTGTTACGCCACTTTTGCGTGGAATGAGCCACTAAATGTGCAGCCAGATATGAAACCAAATGCACAACAGATGGACCACTAGTGACAATTTAAACAAGGCAGATGGATAGGTGTTGACTGAGAATGGCATTTGCAGTGGTACTAAATGCACAATGGTGTAACATGTGCAATTCTGCTTCCATGGCCTTGAACTGAATTCAGACCACTATGCACTGGACCCAAACCCACAACCACCTTTGCAAGGGAATTTACACATTGCTAAGGCTGCACCCACACTGCAGAAATAATCCACTTTGGGCTCATTCCCACTGAGGTTTAAATCGGATCATATGGAATTAAGATCCGATTTATACCACTATAGTTCCCATTGGCAAATCAATTTGGAATCAATTCGCGAAGCGGGGTTAGGATTGTCTCCCCTTAAACCCACATCAAAAAGACGCTGTGTTCTACTGCTCCTTTTTGGGCTGAATCAATCATAATCGATTCAGCCCAATGGGAGTGAAGGGCAGAATCAAATCCACTGCTGATGACAGGGAGATAACAGGGGCAGTTGCAATGGCCCCTGACATCTCCCTGTCACCGGCCTCCCCTCCTTCCTCCTCCTCCCTCCCTCCCTCCCTCCCTTCTTTCCTCCTCCTCCATCCATTCTCTCCGTGTCCGTTTTTCCTCTTTTCTCCCTTAATGTGAACAACAAAGGGGAGTAAATGGTCCTGGAGAGAATTCACTTTCAAAATAATCCTGTTTCGAACTAGATTATTTTGTAAATGGGAATGAGCCCTTTGATACCATTTTCACTACCATGGCTCGATGCTAGGGAATTCTGGGAACTGCAGTTCTGTGAGACAGTTAGCCTTCTCTGTCAGAAAGCTCTGGAGCCATAACAAACTACAATTCCCAGAATTACACAGCACTGAGTCATGGCAGTTCAAGTGGTGTCAAACTGGATTATTTATGCAGTGCAGATGCAGCCTGGGAGACCAACAAGGTTCCAGTCATTACCTCCTATCTATCTAGTTCTGCATAGTATTTATACAGCACTCTTAATGCACATAGCACTTCACTAAATAAAAGCGACAGGCAACCTTGCCAAAGGATACAGCCTAATTTTTTAAAAAGGAAAACAGGGGAAGGAAGGAGTACCACAAACGTAAAACCAGCACAACAGGAAAACATGTAAAACATAAATATACAAATATTTTTTAAAAAATATAATAAGCTAACAAATACAATTGTTCTAAGCATGTGCCACTCTTGCATTGTCGGATGCATTTATTTCTCATAAATGCACCCGCAGCTGTCTTGAAGGCAGCCTGGCAAACAAGTTGGGAGTTAGGGCTACAGAGGCTGTAAGGGACAAGACTTGTCATTTCTTTGGCTTCCCTTTCCCTAAGATCAAGAAAGCCTGCTCTTCGCTTTTAAATAAAAGGAACTTCAGCTACACATTAATGGCACTAACACATCAAACTAATGGTCTACTTACCCCCAACTTCATTTAAACTACTTCAGACCATGCCCCCACAACATGTTTCAGTAAAGCACAGAAATCTTTACTGGAATAACGTGATTATTGTGCATATATATATAGCCATTTTTGAATGCCTTCAGTCAACTCCCAATCCCAGTCTGACCACAGTTCTGGTTCAGATGGGTGATAATGTACATCTGGACCATTTATTTCTTGGAATAGCCAGGGGCTTTCCTGATATTACTTAGTAACCTGGAACTTTGGTGGCAAGGAAAACTTTGGGCTGACCTGCACACTGGCCAAAAACATGTGGGCTCTTCTTTATCACCCTGATGGAATTAAATTTCCAGATATTGTTAGTGACTATTTTTGGTTAATATTGAAAGAATTCCCAAGCATGTGCAAAGTGTCTTTTTCTTATCACTGAACAACACCAGTGGAAATGGCCATTTGTAATGCAATGTGATGGAGCAAGGCTCATAGGAGTGATAGTCTGTCTCCCACATAAAACTTGTTCCCTCTTTTTCTCTCATTTTTAAAAGAAATAAAATGTTAAACTCCCCCCCCCCCCACACACACACACAAAGACAGACACACATCAAAGATCATGAGCAATTTAGATTTAAGAGCTATCCAAACAAAAGCGTGCCTCAGATTCCAAGGGAGCTTGTTTTGTACTAAACCATTGTTTGCTGTCAGTAATGGATTGGATGGGGATGGAGAAACAGAAACTTAATGCAGACAAGGCACAGCTGCTCCCAGTCAGTAAGAAGGCGGGTCAGGGAATATTAGGGGCTCTGCCGGCACTGGATGAAATCTCAGGTCCAACGCTTGTGTGGACTCCTGAATTCAGATCTGAGCTTGAATGCCCAGATTTTGATGGTTTCCAGGAGTGTGTCTGCACCATCAAGCCTTGTGCATCAGCTGCACCCATTTTTCTTGAGATATCAGATATAGCTATGGTGCTTCATGGCTCAATGGCATCCCATTTGGATTATTAGTCCCATGTGCTCTATGTGAGGCTTCCTATGGAAACTGTTCAGAAACTTCAGCAGGTCCAAAATGCTGCTGATCAAGGATTGTTTCAGGGAACATATGATCCCCCTTTTGAAACAGCTTCACTGGCTGAGGTCCCTTTTTGGGGAAATAATCCAAACTGCTGGGTTTCTGACTCTTAAAGCCCAACATGGCTTGGGTCCAGACTATCTGAAAGACTGTATCTCCCTATATAAGAGCCAGCTTGCATCATAAGTTTTGCTGGTTTTCTATGGGTCCCATGCTGGCTAGGGGTTCTGGGATTCGTAGTGCAAAACAAGACTTTGATGTGAAGTCCCTCCATCCCATTAAAAAAACCCCAGCAATCCTGTTTTATATACTGGTCTAAGAAGCCACCAAGAATGTGAAGTTTTCAGAGCTGTTGTTCATGTCCCTTCCCTTCCCCAAATCAACAGGAAAGTGCCACCACCAAGAGAAACCGAAAGGAACCCAGCGCGCACGTGTGTGTGTGTGTGTGTGTGTGTAGGCAAGCAGTTTGGGCAGAGTCTGAAAAAGTTACTTTTTCTATAGACTACAGCTCCCAGAATCTGGGGGGATTGCACAGGTGCATACAGTGGGCCCTCTACATTTGCTGGGGTTAGGGGCATAGGACCCCTGTGAAAGTGGGAAAACTGCAAATAAAAAACTACTACTTTTTTTACCGGAGAGGACACCTCTCTAGGAATTCCTAGGTCCTTCAGCACAACTCTGTAGTAAACATCTGCCAGTCACTGACCACAGAATGATGCTGGAGGGCCTACAAATGCCTAGAGAAGTGTTTTCTCTAATAACCCCTAGGTCCTCCAGCGCAACACTGTGCTCAGCTTCTGACAGCTGCACTGGAGAACTTAAGAGATTCCTAGGAAGAAAACATTGCAGTACTCAAATCCACAAATAATCAATTCCTCAAAAGTCAAAGCTGCAAATGTGGAGGGCTGACTGTACTTCGGTCTCCCGGCATGCAGGCCAGAGGATTCTGGATTCTGATGATTCTGGATTCTCCCTTGCTCTGAGAATGGAAGAGGCTGAAATGTTCAGGTGAGGTGTAAGGCCTCTTGTTCTGACTGCTTTTGGGAAATGCACAATTGCCATGCTGACTATGCTCCTGGCTCACCATAGCTCCTGAGGCTAGTGGGAAGCTTCTTGGGGGATGATGGTGCTTGCTGTTGTGTAGCAACAGCTGTTCCTTTGGGCCCTCCTTAGGCCCCTCTATGCACAGCACATGATGGCCTGAATATCAGTGGGACAATGAATCCACTCTGGGTTCTAGCCAATATCATAGAATCATCGTTTGAAATGCAAAAAGGAGGAACATTTACTGACCAACTACGCATGAACTCTACATCCATGGATTCAACCACAGCTCAAAAATATTTAGGGGGGGGGGGGGGGGGTTCCAAAAAGCAACCCTCAGCTTTGCTCTTTTGAGTGTTGGACTATGACTAGGAGCAAACTCCAGGAAAAGAGATTCCACCTCAACATTAGGAGGAACCTCTTGAGAGTAAGAGCTGTCTGACAGTGGAAGACGCTCTCTTGGAGATTATGGTGGCATCTCCTTCTTTGGAGGCTTTGAAACAGAGGCTGGAGGGCCACCTGTCACAGGGAGGGTTGTGATTGTGAGTTCCTGCATGGCAAAACAGAGCTGGACTGGGTGGCCCTGGCAGTCTCTTCCAGCTCTGAGATTTCATGTTCTCTGTTCCCCCAAAACCTATTCCATTTTGTATTCTGTTGAACCTATTCAGGAGCATCTTGGTCAATTCCTTCGCTGTTCAAATTAAAACTGAATGAATTCACAATCTTATTATTTTATCTTCTCGCCCCCCCCCCAACCAAAACAACAGTAGGGTTACAAGGCACAATGGTTAAGCAGTCAGATGTACCTGTTTCTTGCTGGGATTCAGCAGCACCAGTATTGGTCACAACCTGATATACTTTGTAAGGCTCTGAAATGTCCAGGTGGCTCAGGTCAGGGACTTCCCTGAAGTCAGTGCTTTTGTTCAAGGCACATCGGAGGCGGGTTTTCCACATGGAGGGGTCAGCTTTGTCCATCCCTTCGTGGTACTTGCCTTTATAGATGGCCCAAGCCTGGAAAAAAAGAGGGGGGTTCACCAACCTGAAATAAGCAAATATGACACATCAGATGTTGGGGGGCAGCTTCCCTTCCTTGGAGGGATGTCAGCAGAGGTTGGAAGGCCACTTCTCTGGGGTACTTTGGCTGCGGAGTTCCTGCACTGAGAGGAGGCTGGACTGTAATCCTGGCATGCCAGTATTGTCCACTCCCAACTGGCACCATTTCTCCAAGATCTTGGGCACAGAAGGAGTGTTGTTCCAGGAGGAATGTTTTAGAAACAGATAACATATCCTGAAATGTATTCAGGTAATATCTCAGTGGAATAGACTCCCTTGGAAAGTGGTGCATCTCTGATGAGACTCTTTAATTGTGGATTCTGGCACTAGCTGGGGGCTGGATTAAATGACTCGTGGGGTCCCTTCCAACACTACAAAGTTATGAGCCTGTGATCATAGAGTCATAGAATCCTAGAGTTGGAAGAGACCCCAAGGGCCCTGATCCAGTCCAACCCCATTCTACCATGCAGGAATTCTCAATCAAAGCACCACTGACAGATGGCCATCCAGCCTCTGTTTAAAGATCTCTAAGGAAGGAGACTCCACCACGCTCTAAGGCAGCATTTTTCACTGTTGAACAGTTCTTACTGTCCAGATGTTCTTCCTAATGTTTAGGTGAAATCTCTTTTTTTCTCATTTGAATCCATTGCACCATTGGGTCTTATTCTCTGGAGGAGCAGAAAACAAGCTTGCTCCCTCCTCAATATGGCACCCCTTCAAATACTTAAACAGGACTATCCTATCACCTTTTCACCTTCTCTTCCCTGAGCCGTTCCTCATAGAGCTTTCTGGTTTCTGGAACCTTGGCCATTTTGGCCTCCCTCCTCTGGACACGCTCCTGTGTTGTCCAGAGCTGGAGACAGTCTTGCTCCAGGTGGGGCCTGACCTTGATGCGCCAAACCAAAGCCCTGTCTTTCTGAAATGGAACAATCAAAGTTATAGCTGTGTTAGTTTGGAAAGTCACTATGCAGAGGGATCTTGTAGCACCTTTGAGACTCACTAAAAGCAAGAAATGGGAATCAGGAGCTTTCATAGACTTACGTCTTAAGACAAATGCATCTGAGGAAGTTGGCTCCAGTCTAGGAAAGGTCATGCTGCCAACTTCTTTCTTTCAGTGAGGCTCAAAGATGCTACAAGTTCCGTTTGTCTACCGATTTCCCAAAGGAACCCAGAGGCCTTCTGAAGAGGTCGGAGCGGGTGGCACTTCTAGGAGTCTCAGGCGCTTGGCCTTTGGCTGGCTGCCTGCCTTTGGATGGGTTGAGCTGGATGGCCCTTGGGGCCTCTTCCAGCTGCAGGATGCCCAGAGGGCTTGGCCTTTGGCTCTCTGCCTTCTCAGGGAGGTAGACTGGATGGCCCCTGGGCTGCCCTTCCCAAAGGGCTGGTGGATGGAGGAGGGAAGGGGGGGTCTGACCCTGAAGAGGGCGGCGTGCTGGTGCTGGCGGTAGTCCTGCTTGGCGGCGTGCTTCCAGGGGATGCGGAAGGTCTTCTGGCCCCGGTCCTCCCAGCGCAGCCCCGGGAAGCGCCCGCTCTCCAGCTGGGCCAGCAGCCACTCCCGCAGACGGAGCGGGGCCGCGGAAGACATCCCGATCCCCGGCCTCCCTCCTTCTTCCAGGCGACTAGTAGGGAGAAAGGCAGGGAGAAAGCGAAACCGCCCGGAGCTCCTTTCGCTTTCGGTCCTCCTCCCCTTCAGAGAGCAAGGAGGGGCTGCTGGCTGGAAGGGAGCCCTGTTTGGGGCGGAGGGAGGCTTCACTGCCCCAGGGAGGGAGGGAGGGACACACCGGGCGACAAGAGGGGCCTCGTGGCTGCAGGCACAATCCGGGCTCATAGCGCTTGGACTGCAGCCACACTGCAGGGATAACCCGCTTTGCCACCACTTTCGGTGCCCTAGCTGAATGCTAGGGGATGCTGGGGATGGGAGAAACTCCCATTCCCAGAATTCCGCAGCATTCAGCCAGGGACCACATTGCAAACATACAGTGATGGCAAATGGAGAGCACCAGGCAATTGCAGAAGAAAATCAACATGTGCGTTTATAGACTGACTATAGCAAGGCCTTTGACTGCATGCATAGATCATGAAAGACTCTGCCCTCAAAGACATGATGGGACTAGTGCCAAGGCATCTGAGAGATTCCTATCAGGACAAGAGGCTACTGTCAGAACAGAACAAGGAGAAGTGGTTCCCAAATGGCAAAGGGGTCAGACAAGGCTGCATCCGGCTGGATGGCCATCTGTCAGGGATGCTCTGATTTGGATTTCCTGCATGGCAGAATGGGCTTGGACTGGATGGCCCTTGAGGTCTCTTCCAACTCTGCGATTCTATGATTCTATGATCTATCTGTTCAACCTATATGCAGAACATATTGTAAGGAAAGCGGGCTTGGTCACACAAGAAGGAGGACTGAACATAGGAGGAAGGAATATCAACACTCTGAGACACCATAGGACTAGCAGAGAACCTCCCAGACCTGGAACAACGACTAAGGAAGAGCAAAAAAGAAAGCTTATTGTTGAACATAAAGAAAACAAGAATAATGACCACAGAGAACTTCCACATATTCAAAGTAGAGAACGAGGAAGTAGAAATAGTAAAAGAGTTCTCATATCTGGGATTAAATAGTTCTAAAAATGGAGACTGCAGTCAAGAAATGAGAAGAAGATGAAATGCAAAGACATTCAGCTTACTCAGCACAAACGTCTGAATCATACAAGCCATTGGATTCCCTGTTGCCATGGATGGATGTGAGAGCTGGACAGTCAAGAAGGAAGACAGGAGGAGCATCAACTCATTGGAGATGATGTGGAGGAGAGTGCTGAGGAGCCAAAAGGACAGCAAATGGGTCCTCCAGCAGATCAAGCCAGGACTATCCCTTGAAGCCAAGATGGCAAGACTTAGACTGTCCTGCTTTGGACCCATTGTGAGAAGGCAGGAAAGGTGGAGGGAAGCAGGAAGAGAGGAAGGCCACCTGCCAGATGGAGGGACTTTATTAAAGAGACCGCAAATATGAGTTTGCAGGAGGACAGGAGGGGCCTGGAGACGCCGCACCCATAGAGTCGCCATGGGTCAAGATCAACACAAAGGCAGTTGACAACAAAAACTAAAAGCGGGGTCAAAGCGGAGTAACTGCCCCAGCTGCTCACTGCGGTGGAAGCCTGGGAACCTTAGCCCTCCCCTATGGGAATAGAAACACTTTATTTATTTTCTTATTGGCGGCATCCACATTGCAGAAATAATCCAGCTTGACCCCACTTTGGTCCAAAACACAGTACAGAAATAATCCAGTTTGAGACCACTTTAACTGTCCCGGCTCAGTTCTAGGGAATCCTGGGAGCTGTAGTTTGTTGTGGCCCCAGAGCTCTCTGGCAGAGAAGGCTCAATCTTTCCCAAACATACAGTTCCCAGGATTCCCTAGCATTGAGACGGGGCAGTTAAAACGGTCTCAGACTGGATTATTTCTGCAGTGTATTTTGGACCTTTAACTGCCATGGGTCAACACCATGGAATTCTGGGAACTGTAGTTTGTTGCAGCACCAGAGCGGAGCATTGAGCCATGGCAGTTAAAGTGGTCTCAAGCCAGATTAAAGGGTGGTATCTGCTGGGGTTTGGTTCCAGGACAACACCCCCCCCCCGATATCTGTGGCTGCTCAAGTCCCATTGTATGCAATGGCACAGGGCAATGGAGTCCAGTATAGAAAAGGGCAAAATCAAGCTTTGCTGTTTGGAATGTGTGTGTGTGTGTGTGTGTATGTGTGTATAACACCAAACTTGCAGTTACAGATTTCTATTTATATTGCATTATCTCAGTTCTCAGTATACATTCCTTCCTTCCGACAAGAAAAGTAAAACAAGAGGACAAAAACAAAAAGTCCGTTAAATCCCTTCTCCCTCCCAGAGGGATCTCTGGTGTATTAGTCCTTTTGTTTTAATTAATTAAAACACACACACAAAATACATAACAAACAATATATTTCCTTCTTTAGGGTGCGATTTTCTGAAGGTTGTTTATACAGTTCTCTCTCTATCAAGTAATTCTAGATCCTTTAGTTGGCTTGTCTTTATATCTGATCCGGTATTTCACTGAATGGTCTTCCCTTTGGTGGTCTTTCTCTTCATTTTCCTTTTATTCTTGTCCTTGCATTCCTACAACCCTCACCTTACCCCCCCCCCCCCCCCCCCATACATTTAAACTTCATTCATTTTCCTTTTTTGATCCCCCCCCCCTTTTTTCAACAACCCTAAACTTATCTCAGACTCCATTCATCTTCCTCACATTCTAAACTTCCTTCTCCACATTAGACAGGTTTTCTAACACCTGATCTATGGATTTCCAAAATATTGTGTTAGATCAACTTGTTTTCTGTTTGTGATCTACTTGTGATCATTCTCTCTTCATGTATAGCTCTTTGCTGCTATTCATTACATGTTTATCTTTATTTAACTCATCTTCTGTTTTTCTTTTGGGTATCATATGGGACTCAGCCACTTATAACATATCTTGGCTTGAAAAAGAAAACATAATTAACAATATTCTCTCCCTCTGTCCTCTCCCAATCCTTTTTGTTTATTTGTTTGTTTATTTTGGGTATTACCCCTGTGTTATAGTATCAATAATTATCTAACCTTACAATAATGACAAATTAAGTTCAAATTAAGCTTTCTCCTTGTTTTTGTATTTCTCACTCAATTCTTTCTCCAAATATGTTAATACTGGTTCCCATTCTTTCTGTACATCATCTAAAGGTTTATTAGCTAGTTTTTGTGATAATATATCCATTTCTAGTGCAATTTACTTAACCAATCTCTTATATCTGGGATATTGTTTGATTTCCAGTTTTGTGCAAATGTTATTCGGACCGTAGTTGTCGGGTAGAAACATATTTTTCCTGCTTCTTTTCTATTTAGGTGTTCCATAAATTTAATAAGAAGAACTCTGGTCTTAATTGGATGCTCTTTTTCAGGGACTGCCTGAAGGACGAGACTTCTCCCTCTTGTAACTGTCATCTTGGCCTCAGAGGGAGCGATCAGGCAGACCCAGCAACATCGGGGACTGCCTGAAGGAAGAGGGCCCCTCCCCCCTCAACTCTCCCCTCGGCCCCAGAGGGAGCGATTAGGCAGACCCAGCAACATCGGGGACTGCCTGAAGGACAAGACTTCTCCCTCCTTTAACTGTCACCTTGTATTTGTATTGTATTCAATTTTTACTGTACACCACTATGATCATTGCAGAATAGCGGTCTACAAATAAAACGTATTATTATTATTATTATTATTATTATTATTAAAATGTTTTCTATAATTTTCTTTACACCTGTCCAATATTGTTTGCTTTGAAACAAGTCCACCAACAACGGTAGAATGTCCCCCGTTCCTTGTTACATTTCCAACATAAGGTTGGAGCTCTTGTTGTAAATTTTTGACATTTTTTGGGGAGTAATATACCATCTTAGGAACATTTTATAAAAATTTTCTCTCAGATATTGTGATTTGGTATATTTTCCAACTTTGTTCCAAATGTATTCCCAATTTTTTAATCCGATCGTGTGCCCTTGTTCTGCATCCATCTTATCATAGTACTTTTAAGTCCCTGTTTCCTGGTCCAGGCTCAACGGTATTTTATAAACTTTACTCATTAGTTTAACTTTTCCACCAAAGATGATTTTGTCCAATTCGTTTCCTTTTCCTGCAATTCCTGGATTAATGTTATCTTTTTTGAATTGTTCTCTAAGTTGCTGATAGTTAAACCAACTGATCTTCCTACCTTCTTTTTGTAACTCTTCTTGTGATTTAAAATCTACTCTTTCCTTTTCCTTCTTAATTAACCTCTTGTTCGTTAACTTGTGCGTGAGGGCGATCTGGCTGCGACATCTGTCACCCCATTGATCGCCAGGGTTGATTTCTGGTGCATTATTCCAACAATAACACAACAGCCTTATTCAGATGATTTTTAAATGGCAAATTTTAAATGATGGATTTTAAATCTGGTTCATTTTCATATGTGTGTATCTTATTTTAACAGTTGTGTTTTAACTGGTGCTGTTTATCTATTCTTTGTTGTTGTCCCCCGCCTCGATCCATGGGGAAAGCTGGGAAATAATAATAATAATAATAATAATAATAATTCCTGATTAGTCTGTATTCCTTGTTTTTGTTTCTAGTTACTAACCCTAATATAGAAAAGAAACCTATAAGCCTTTCCTGATGAAACTCCAGTTATGCATTATTTCTTGGTTTCTTACTATACACTTCAAAAATGATGTTGGAGAATACCAAACAAAAGCTAAAAAGGTTACTATAAATATCAATGCGTTATTTCCAGCTCTATTACCTATACAGCTGGTCCTCAACATCTGTGGCTTCGACGTTTTTGGATTGGATGATTTGCAACTTTGGTTATGTCCTCTCTAGGAATCTCTAAGTCCTCCAGCGCAACTCAGCTGGAAGTTCACCATAGAGTTGTGCCGGAGGATCTAGGCGTTCTTTTCTCTAGGCATGATTCTATGGTCAATTTCTGACAGATGTTGACCATAGAGTTGCACTGGAGGACCGGGAGATTCCTAGAGAGGTGTTCTCCTAGGTAAAAAGAATAGTGTCTTTTTATTTGCAGTTTTTCCACATCCATGGGGGTCCTCCACCTCTAAACCCAGCAAATGTGGAGGGATCACTGTATAGTATTTCTACTTATCAAAACCCTAAAATCTGTTTTGACCCTTTTATGTTGTTAAATCTCCCACTCATTTTCCCATTGTGAAGCTACACATGTCCAATTATTTTTAAAATAGTTCATTTTAGGAAATATTTCCAATCCCTAGATGCCTGAATCCGTGGAGAACGAATCCATAGATACGAAGGGCCAGCTGTAAGTAAAAAATAGGGGAGGAGAGTGAGGTAATGCCTTTAGAAAAGCACTTTTCGGCTTTTCAGGATCCATTTGCCCAGATGCTAAAGGTCGAAATTCAGTGGCTGCAAAGAGGTTTCGTCACTGGAGCAGGGAGAGATTCGCACCACATACTCTTAATGGATAACCTCATCCAAGGGCTCTCTTAGGGGTGATGAGGCAATTATGGTGCAAAGGTTTTTTATGCGCCTTTTGGGCTCCGTGTGGCAATTAGCTGGAATGAATAATAGAAGGTTCCTCCGTCCTACTATGACTTTGGAATACAAATGCCACAAGCCCTCCGTCCAGATTGCAAGGAAGGAAAAGACATCCTTGGCATATTTAGTTACAGTCAGCCCTCCACATCTGAGGCTTTCACTTTTCCAGATTTGATTATTTGCAGTTTTGATTCATAAAATAATAAAATCATAGAATTGGGAGAGACCCCAAGAAGGGCCATCCAGTCCAACCCCATTCTGCCATGCAGGAACTCACAATCAAAGCATTCCCATTGACAGATGGCCATCCAGACTTTGTTTAAAAACCTCCAAAGTAGGAGAGTCCATTATTCTCCGAGGAAGGAGTATGTTCCACTGTCAAAGAGATCTTACTCTCAGGAAGTTCATCCTAATGTTGAGCTGAAATCTCTTTTCCTGGAGCTTCCATCCATTGTTCTGGGTTCTAGTCTCTGGAGCAGCAGAAAACAAGCTTGCTCCCTCCTCAATATGACATCCCTCCAAGTATTTAAACAGGACTATCATATCACCTCTTAACCTTCTTTTCTCCAGGCTAAACATCCCCAGCTCCCTAAGTCGTTCCTCATAGGACTTTATGGTTTCCAGACCCTTCACCATTTTGGTCGCCCTCCTTTGGACACATGGCTCCAGTTTCTCAATGTCCTTTTTGAATTGTGGTGCCTAGAACTGGACACAATATTCCAGGTGGGGCCAGACCAAAGCAGAATATAGAGGCACTATTACTTCCCTTGGTGTAGATTAATATTCTCTCTAGGGATCTCTAGGCCCTCCAGCTCTGCCAGAACTTAGCCATAGAGTTGTGCTGGAGAATCTAGAAGTTCCTAGAGAAAACACCTCTCTAGGCATTTGGTTCTATGGTCAACATCTGGCCCTCAACATTTGTGGCTTTGACTTTTTCGGATTTGATTATTTGCAGTTTCGATTATGTTCTCTCTAGGAATCTCTAAGTCCTCTAGCGCAACTCTGCCAGAAGTGGACCATAGAGGCATTTGTAGGTCCTCCAGCATGATTCTATGATCAACATCTGGCAGATGATGACCATAAAGTTGCACTGGAGGGCCTGGAGATTCCTAGAGAGGTGTTCTCTCAGGTAAAAAGAATAGGGTGTCCTTCACCCCTAGCCCCAGCAAATATGGAAGGACCACTGTATTGTTTGCAATTGTTGTAGTTTTTATTTTACTTTTAGATTTAGATTTTTATATAATCTAATTTTTTTTTTAAAAAGGAAACAAAAAAAAAATAACAAAAAAGAAGAAAGAAAAAATATCCTGCTTGGGAACAGCAAAGGGGAAGGAGGAGAGGAGAGGAGGGGATCATACCTATTGATACCACTTGACTGCCTGAGCAGCAGTGGAAGGGACATGTTGCACTGCAGGACTAATGGGAAAGCTGTGATATCAGGAGCTTATTGATGGGTTTTCCCATCAATGAAAAGGGATGGTCTACCAACCTTTAAAAGCAAGCAGCAAAGAGAGAGGGGGGGAGATGGCAGTACGTATGAGAGGGATCTGGGAGTCTTAGTAAACCACGAGTTGAACATGAGCCAACAGTGTGATGCGGCAGCTAAAAAAGCCATTGCAATTCTAGGCTGCATCAACAGAAGTATAGAAGTATAGTGTCTAGGGAAGTAATAGTGCCCCTCTGTTCTGCTTTGGTCAGGCCTCACCTGGAATAATCCTGTGTCCAGTTCTGGGCCCCACAATTCAAAAAGGATGTGGAGAAACTGGACAGTGTCTGAAGGAGGGCGACTAAAATGGTAGAAGGTCTGGAAACTACCAAGCCCTATGAGGAAAGACTCAGGGAGCTGGGTATGTTTAGTCTGGAGAAGAGAAGGTTAAGGGGTGACATGATATCCCCGTTTAAATACTTGAAGGGATGTCATATTGAGGAGGGAGCAAGCTTGTTTTCTGCTGCTCCAGAGAACAGGACAATGGATGCAAGCTACAGGAAAAGAGATTCCAGCTCAACATTAGGAAGAACTTTCTGACAGTCAGAGCTGTTTGATAGAGGAAGATCCTCCTTTGGAGGGTGGTGGGGTCTTCTTCTTTAGAGGTTTACAAACAGAGGCTGGATGGCCATCAGTCACAGGGAGGGCTTGGGTTGTGTCTTCCTGCATAGCAGAATGGGGTTGGACTAGATGGTCCTTGGGGTCTCTTCTAACTCTAGGATTCTGTCATGGTACGATGCTGTGTGATAAGTAAGGCCAAAGACACTCTTCTCCAGCTTTAATGTGCTAATTCCTTGCCCACCACTAGGGGGCCCCTGCATTTTGGGGAGCTTTTTAACAGAGTGACTCTCCAAACATTGTGAAATCGTTCGGAATCAAATGAAATCGAGGTGCACCGAGCTCCTGTTTAGTGTTTTGCCCTTTTCTGGTTTTACTAAAAATGTCGATAATAATATTTATTTATATTATCATAATATTATAATATAAATGATATATTATATGTAATACACAGTTTTTAGATGTTGTAACCCACCTTGATTCTCCGCGAAAAGGCAGGCTAGAAATAATTCATTAAAATAATAATAATAATAATAATAATAATAATAATAATAATAATAATATATCCTGCCTTTCAACCTTGAAGTCAGCACACAGGGCAGCTGCAGCCCCACAAGGGGACTGCATAGCTCACTCTATCTATCTATCTGTCTGTCTGTCTGTCTGTCAGATGTCTCATTTGTGTGCTGCCTTTCCAACAGAGGAGGACCCCTAGAGAAGGGTGTCACCCCGTAGAGTGATACACCTGGCGCACATGGCTGCTGAGTGAGCGAGAAAACGTGTTGCATCCCTTTCTTGCTTGCCCAGCAGCCATGGCAGCCATGCCAGAACCCAAATGGACCTCTGGGGGCCTGGAGCTGCCCATCTCACTGGCAGTGGTTGATGGGTATGGCAGTCCTTTCCATTTGGGCTTTGGCATGGTTGCAATCCTGCCAGAGCCCAAAAGGATCTCCGGGGGCTTGGCATTGCCCCCTCCAGCAGCAGTGGCTTCTGGGGCTGGCAGTCCCTTCCATTTGAGCTTTGGTAGGGTTGCAACAAAGCTGGAGCCCAAATGGACATCTGGGAGCCTGGCACTGACCATTCCAGCGGCAGTGGCTGCTGGGGGCAGCAGTCCCTTCCATCTGAGCTTTGGTATGGTTGAAGCAAAGCCAGAGCCCAAATGGACCTCTGGAGGCCTGGCACTGCTGGAGGTGGCAGTCCTTTCCCTTTGGCCTTTGGCATGGTTGCAGCCATGCCAGAGCCCAAAAGGGCCTCGGGGGCCAAGGCAGACTCCCTCACCCCACTGCCTCCCGCAAGAGGTGGCCCCAACCCCTGGTATCCCACTGGACCCAAGGTGGCTTCCACAAATAGTAAATTAAAAACAAATACCATAAAGCCTAAAAAGAATTAAAATCACCTCCTAAAACACATTAAAATCATTTTTAAGACAACAAAAGTTTAAAAGATAAATAAAACATCCCCAATGAAAAGCCCCCCTATTTACACCTTCAAAGCAGAAAGGTCTTTGTCTGGGAGTGAAAGGAAGGCAGGGAAGGGTCTAGTCAGCCACTGAGGAAGCTCTTGCTCTTGTGTCCTGACCAAGCAAATGACACAAAAATTCCCCAAAGTAAAAAAAGTGTTGTTTTTGTCAACTTTCCATTCGCTTTATTTTTGCGTTATTGCTCTTTGGAACAAACGTGTCTGAAAAACATCCCACATTTGTGGGTTTTTTCTTTTAAATCCTGTTTCTGCCCAGGATTCGTCTAGTGTGATAAGGTCCATAGGGTTTACTATTGCCTTCCTCTGAGGCTGAAAGAGTGTGACATGCGCAGGTCACCCAGCGGGTTTCCATGGCCAAGCAAGGATGTGAAACTTGGTCTCTGGAATCCTAGTCCAACACTGAAACCCTCATGCTAGCTCTGGAGGGTGAAGTATCCCAGGGGCTAAATCTAGTTGTTTATGTCAACTAGAGAATGGAAATAAAGGGGTTTATTTAAACAGTTGGTTCACCATGTTTGCACTGAGTCAGTGGTTCTCCTTGTGTTGGGACAGATTCAGCCACAGGTATGCATCACACACATGCATTTGTACACATCAACACGTACAAGATGTCGCACAGAGAGAAAAAACTGAGTAGCAAAGCACCTTTCTCTTGCATGTACGGTAATTAAAAACAATACCCATTCCCTTCCATAGTACTTAAGCATTTTTATTTAACTGCACTTTTTTTAAAAAAGAAAAAGAAAGAAAGAAAGAAAGAAAGAAAGAAAGAAAAGAATTATCACTACTTTGGTTATCCTTGGGATAAATGCTACAAAGAACTGGTTTACCTCTTAAATACCTTTTGTCATTTTGTTATTAGCATTAAGGAAAAGTCCTGGGGCACCTTAAAGACTAACAGACTTATTACAGGAACTTTGATTAATATCAGTCTCTCTTTTTATTATCTAAAAAGCAATGGAAGCCACGATGATCAGTGGGAAACCTCCCAAATCCACCGTGTGTGTGTGTGTGTGTGTGTGTGTGTGTGTGTGTCAGAGCCTTTATTCAGTCTGACCAAAATGTCACAAAACACTGAATCAATGTTCAAATGCTCCAGAATGGCTGGGCTGCTGAAGTCACAGAGTCCAGAGTAGGGATGTATGTTGTTGTTGTTGTGTGCCTTTGTTTCATTTATGGTGACTCTAAGGCAAAGCAATCATCCGGTTTACTTGGCAAGCTTCTTTGGAGTTTCACAGGCAAGCGAGGATTCAAACCCTGCTTTCCAGCATCATAGCTCAATGCTCAAACCACTACATCATGCTGGATGTACACTATACCAACCATTTCATCCTTACATGCAGTGATGGATAATTAGATTGGTCTCCTCCCCACTATGGAAGAAAAAGAATATTTCTCCACAATATTCTCCCTGTAGTCAAATATGCTGTAATGTTATGGAGGAATTGTTCTGTGGCAAAAAAGCATGCAGTTTGGGACACGAAGGCATGTTTTTCATGCAGCTTTTCTATACAGGAAAGTGTTTTCTGTACAAGAAACCCACTGTCTGTGCAGAAAACTGTTGTTTTTTATTATTTTGGGGGTGTAAAACAAAATCCCACACTTTTCTCTACAGACTAATTCCTCCATGGCAGAATGAGGTTGGATGGGATAGCCATGGGGTCTCTTCCAACTCTATGATTATTCTGTGATTCGTTGCGCATCAGGACCAATGTGCAGTGAGCACTGCTGATATACATTGGGACACTGGCTAGGGACCAAAGCACAATGTGACAAATGCACACTGGGACACTGGCTACAGATATGCATCAGTACCATCTGATGCACATTGGAACATTCTTGCTGGTGTCCCATTGTACATCTTTGTGATTCCCTAGCAGGGCTCCTTAGCGCCTCTGCTAAATAGCTGTGTCAAGTTGTACAACGTAGACTGCAATGGAGAATTCTGGCCAATAAAAATGGTGGTGGTGGTGGTGGTATGCTCATCTACAAGAACTACATGGTACTGCATGCATAACTGTTTCTTGAAAGATGTCCATTCCTTACTGTCAGGGAACTTAGGCTGCATCTGCACTGCAGAAATAATGTATTTTGACACTGTTTCAACTGCCATGACGTTCTGGGGTTTGTCGTTTTGTGAGAGCTTTAGCCTTCACTGTCAGAGACCTCTGGTGACACAATGAACTATTGTACAAATCCTAGGATTCCACAGGTTGGAGCCATTACAGTTAAAGAGGTGTCAAACTGCATAATTTATGAAGTGCAAATGTAGCCTTAGACACATGTAAGACACCAACAGGATTCTGGTCTTGGTTTAAGGAAAGCTTAATGAGGGGACCCACATCTTGCCCCAGGCTTTGGGGGTGGGGGCAGGGTCACTATGTCTCCCAGAATTCCTTGGTACAATCTGAAATGCGTATAGCATTCAGTAGAGTCACATCCAGTCAAGGACACCATGCTTATACATACTTTCCTGGAGAGTGCTCTGGAAATTTGCTATCTCCTACTACACTCTTTAAAGACTTTGAAGAAATGCAGATGTATTGTAGCTACTTTTCCCAATCCTGTTTTAACACCCAGCAGGTGGAAAACTTCTGAAGAAGAAACGCACCTTTTGTCTGTATTTTGTGACATTTTTGGTTGGTTCTAATAAAGATAGGATCTGGTGGTGGGTTTTGGATTTCCCCCTTTACTTAAAATTGGTTATGACCAATTTTAGACCACACAAGTGTGTCTACACCGCACAATTATACACTTGTGACTGTGAACTATACATTTAGCTGCCACTGTGCTCTCCATAGAATTCTGGGATCTGTAGTTTGAATGCTTTGCTAGAGAGTTTTGGTATGACTCCCAGAACCAGGACAGAGAATGTTAAGTACCTTGCCAAAGTACAAATCCTAAGATTTTAGGGTCAGGCATCACAGCAGTTAAAGTGGGTTCAAAGTGTGTGGGATACACTCCACGACAAAGGAAAAAACTGCATTTTGGGACTAATTCAGAAAGCCACCTTCAGCCCCATCAAGGACTTGGGAAAGTTACTTTGTGGACTAGAGCTCCCAAGTGTGTACTTGGGGACTGTGAGAGCTTGAGTCCCAGTGATAACTCTTCCAAAGGCCTATGCCAGGGGTAGGCAACACTTTTGAGCCGGGGGCCAGGTGGCTGTCCCTCAGACAACTGGGGAGCCGAAGCCAAAAAATAAATAATAAAATAATTTTAAAAGATTAAATAAATAAATAAACCGGGACAAATGTAGGACATTTTCAAATGGAGGGCACTTTTTAAATAAAAAATGGAGGACACGTGAAAAAATTTGCTGATTTTTTAAAAAAATGTTAAGATAAATGCATGTTTCTGAGGCTTCTATAGACAATTGCCCCACCATGCCCCTCGCACGAGACGCCAAAGGCCCTGGCGGCAATCGGCGGCAGGACCGGGCTGGGGCCGGTCCCAAGGCCTCGCCGGGCTGCATCTGGCCCGCAGGCCACAGGTTGCCTACCCCTGGCCTATGCCCATTGGGGAATTATAGTCCCAAGGTAACTTTTCCAACCCTGGCTGTGTCCTGAATTGTGTCTCTTGTCCATCTGCACCACTTCATAGACAAGATCAATTCTTTTCACAGACCAGATCAGTTCAAACTTTGTGCTTACAAACATGAGAAAAGAGACTTGTGTGGGCTTCGACCCAGCACAGCAAGGACATGACTATGCAACAGCATTGGGGCCATGCCTTTGTTTGCCCTGATAAAGCTTTCTTTCAGTTTCCATTCCTTTGGACATGGAACAAGGCTCCTATCTGACATCTGCCCACATGTATAAACCACCCTTTTGCTGCTGGCCAGGGCTGCAGCTGGAGAGGGCTGGAGAGGCAAAAGGAGGACATTGGCCATCCAGATAAGAATTTTGTTCTCCCTGCAATCCAAACCCATGACATATCCCTTCAGACCTCAGATTTCTAGCTGTTGGACTGCAACTCCCAGCACTCTTCACCATCAGCTGTCCTAGCTGGGAGTTGCAGGTCAACTGGAGGTTTGCATAATTCCCTATGAGCACATCTTAAGACAGAGAGAGACCAAAGAGATGGAAAGCCCCCATCAGTTCCAACAGCAGTCTGTGGTGTCCAGAAACACTCTTTGTTACAAGGAAAGGGGGGGGGGGGTGTTTGTTAAGCTGCTTTACAACCCTGTTTCAAAAGAGGCATCAAATAGGCCTTTCACATGCAAAAGGTCATTTTGGCCAGGGCTGCTTCTGTTCTCATAGCTTCTCAATAGTGAGGAAAACTTTGTTGTTGTGTGACGTCATGTTGTTTCTGACTTATGGCGACCCTAAATCGAACCTATCACAGGGTTTTCTTGACAAGATTTGTTCAGCCCCCCCCCCCGCTTTGGCCATCCTCTGAGGCTGAGAGAGTGTGACTTGCTCAAGGTCACACAGTGGGTTCCATGGCTGAGTGGGGATTTGAACCCTGGTCTCCAGAGTTGTAGTCCATTGCTGAAACCACTACACCATGCTGGTTCTCAATGGGGAAAATAACTGACCAAAATTCTCCCTTGTGGGTCTATATTGAGACCAGTGGCAGCCATGTCGGTGCGGTGATGAATCCACTCCAGGTTTTAAAGGCACCCCCCACAAAGTGCTGAACCCTCTTTCCAAAGAGCTTCAGTACTTTTAGGAGCTCCTTTAAAACCTGGAATGGATCTACACATCCCACTGACCTGAGAGCCACCGGCCACAACAGGGTAAGACTGGGGGACCCATTTGCAGGTGGCTTCTGACAGTTTCACTCCTCTCTGTCTCCCATCTATATAGATATGCAGGGTCCCCCTGAACTACTCCCTGGACAGGGAATCTCTTGGCCATGCAAGAACTGTCTCCCTTGTGCTTTTCTCCACCATCCTTCTTTTTTAAAAATCTTGATCCTAAATAGAAATAACTAAAAGATTCTTCCTCTCTGGACAAATTCCTGCCAAAGGGTCTGCCTTTGGGAAATTTCTGACCAGCAGATGAGTCCTCTCATTCGTGGTGTGGCCCCAAAGGGGAGATACTCCTCCGTTGTCCTTTTGAGTCCTGGGAGCCTTCAGGCTGTCTTCAGGGGACTAATCTTCCAACAGTTATTTCCAAAGAACCTGCCAGATGACAAGAGCTGTCTGTTGGTGGAACGGACTTCCTGGGAAACGGGTGGACTCTCTGTTATGGGATGTTTTTAAGTAGAAGTTAGATGGCCAGCTTTCAGGAAGGCTTTAGCTGTGGATTTCTGCACTTATAGATAGGTTCCTCCCAACTCTATAGTTCTAGGTGGAAGAAAAGCTGCCCATGAGTGCTCCCCTTTCTTAGCTGTGCAATGTGTCCTCTGTCACATATTTTCCCTCTCCTAGTGCTGGTGGCTGGAACATCACTTTGCCTTGGCAGTCCGATGCAATTGGCCTCTGCGCTTGCTCAGAGCACCTTGCGAGGTCTCATTTCAGACACCCGGGGAGGCAGGAAAAGGTCTCCTTCACACGCAACAGGAAAGGATCCGTACGCTTTGTGCCCCTGCTCTTGGGCACCAGGGTTGGAGGCGTCTCATCCTCCCTGAAGGGGTCCCGCCTTTTGCCAGTCGTGAGCAGGGCTCTGATCTCCTCCTCGTCATTAAAGACATTTACGCCATACTTGCGCTCCAGTCGCCGGCGGATCTGGAAACAACATCAGGGATGGTTATCAACAATACTGGGAAATTTAGGCCAAAGGACCACATCTAGCTATTTTTTCCCATGCCTACACTTATATAATGAAAACCTACAATTTAGCTTTAGCAAATTCCTAGACCTCAAGTCTATCCATAGAGGCACATGTCCAGTGGAGGGAGAATGGGAGTACTGGACAGTATTTTGTATCTGCTTAGATGTGTGAGTTTTCTTTAGGTTTTAAAACATTCACATACTATATATATGCATGTATAAGTCTAGAAATTTTACTTTTAAAAAATGAACCAAAAACCTGGGTTGGTTTATCCATGGGTCAGTGTAAGCACAGTTGGCCCTGCATATCCACTGATTCTTTATCTGTGGATTTAAGCATTCATAGCATGAAAATATTCATAAAAACATCAATTTCAAAAAGCAAACTTTGATATTTTTTTTCCATTTTATGTAAGGGTCACCATTTTACTATCCACTGCATTTAATGAGACTTGAGCACTATTATACACTATTATTATCACAACAACTCAAGAAGGATATGACAAGCTGGAGCATGTCCAGAGGAGGATGGCCAAAATGGTGAAAGGTCTGGAAAATATGAAGCCCTTAGGGAGCTGGGTAAGTTTAACCTGGAGAAGAGAAGGTTAAGGTATGACATGACAGCTCTGTTTATCATTGTCCTCTGCTTACAAAGAGGCCTGTGGCCTCACAGGAATGAAGACATACTGGATTGCAAAAGAGGAGTCCTTGTTGATATGTAAATGGACTTTAAATTGACTGGACTTTGAAAATCTCTCAACTGCCACATGGCCAGAGAAGGAGGGCCAGCCTGCTAAAGATACCCTCCCCATACCATCTTAATTAACGACAGAAACAACAAAATGCAGGCATCTTACTAACAAAATGCACATTTTTTCTCTGTTTGGTATGTAACATCTTGCCTGATGAAGAAGCCAGTGGAGCTTCAAAAGCTTGCAACAAGTGTATTGTGCATTTTGGTTGGCCAATAAAGGTATCACTGTTTGGTGGATTTTTGTTTGTATTTGAAGGGGTGTCATATTGAGCAATGGAGCCAGCTTGTTTTCTGCTGCTCTAGAGACTAGGACTAGCAATGGATTCAAATTATATCAAAAGAGATTCCACGTAAACATTAGGAAGAACTTGGTGACAGTAAGAGCTGTTTGATAGTGGAACTTGCTGCCTTGGAGAGCAGTGGAGTCTTCTTCTTGAGAGGTTTTGAAAGAGGTTGAATGGGCATCTGTCAGGAGTGCTTTGACTGTGTCTTCCTGCATGGCCCTTCTGATTACTTCCAATATGATTTTATGGAACCCAGAGAAAGCAGACCCCCACCTAAGGAAAGTACTGGTTTTTTTACAACAACGTCCAGCATCCCTCCTCACCCAGCATAGCTGGCTGGGGACAGGGAGGTGGATTCTGGAAGTTGTAATCCAAACAAAGGACCTTCTCAAGCTCTGAAGCAGACCATACTACATCACTTCCTATGGCATTGTTAAACATTGGAGTCTTGGTCATTTTCCTGACAGTCTTTACAGTTTCATTTCTTGGCCTCTCCCAAAAGATCTGTGTTTAACTAGCATTCTGTTTACACACAGACAGCCTGGCTTCTATAAGCTTTCTCCTTCCTCCTTTGCCTGACATGCTGAGTACGAAGATGAAAGATGAAAATAAAGTGGGTGGCATTAACAATGCTTTCAGCTCCCTCTTCTCTTCCCTTCTTCGGTAACATTAAAATGTATCCAGTCAACATGTGTGAGCAAGTGGGTCTGCCTTCATGTTCATGTTCTTGTTTTTCAAAGTCTCCACAAACAAAACAGAAAGTAACTGAGCAACACTCATCCTACTTTCATTTTCAGCTGAAAATATTTCACTTCAACTTGACCTCCAGACAAAATGAAGCTGCTCTTGCACATTTAGTGGGATGGACTGTCACTCAGTTGGGAGGAGAAGGTGTTTTGTTGTGTCCTGAAGGGCGCAAAATGTGAATTAGTTCCAGGCTTTGCTATTCTAGAACAGCTGGTTTTTTTGTAACTTTGATGCCGTTCCTTTGAACACCAGGTTGGGGCCACAGCAGCCAGATGCTATGCCCCCAACTCGACTTTTGTTGGCACAAAAAATAAGCGACAAAATGCTGCTCCTTTTTGAACTGACAAAAAGCTGGCTTTGCAGAGCTCCTGCGGCATGCAGCATATAAACACCACATCACTGGAGTGCCAGAAAGCTGCCCGCCAAGTGGGCAGCATGACACCAGCCTAGGGGTGGCGTCAGAGCATGCGGCGTCTAAACGCCATGCTCTGACACCACCCCAAGCCAGCGCAAAGGGGCAGTCTGTTTCGCCCCTTTTATTTTTATAAACCATGGAGTTTAAAATCACAGAATTAACATAACTCTAGAATTGCGTTAAGAAACACAAAAACAAACACACACACACACACACACTCATACACACACAAACATATAAATAAAAGGCAAGTTGGTAAGGAACAGGGTAGGGAAGTGGAGTTGAAGACAAGGACAGAAGAGATTGCGAGGGGCAGAAACAGCCCAGTTGCGCTAGTGAAGGGATGTGCGGAAGGGGGTGCTCCCAAACTGGTATGTATGCACTTTCCTTTATTAATGTGATCGTGCCAAAAACGGGTGGTGTGATAAAGACCTTAGTAGAGACTGAAATGCATGCACGTCTATACTCAGACTGTCTTGTGCTCACCTTTTGTTCAGAGCGACTTCCCTCATACTCTTCCAGCTGCTGACGGAAACCTGGGTTGGGATTGGCAACAGGCCGCACCACCTTGACAGCTTCCAGGGCTTCCCGCCAACTTGCCTGCGTCACCGTCATGATGTACGCAAGGACGATGGTGGTGCTGCGGGAGATCCCTGCCAAGCTGCAGTGGGAACGAGAAGGGGTGAGTTAATGGGTTGTCGAGAGGTGGGTCTAGACCCCTGGGCAAGATACATGATTGGCCCCTCTTTAATTTTTCCTGACAACCAGACCTGAGCAAATTCTTAAGTGACTTAGGGTAGAATCTTGCATCATGAGACATGAATGCACCACACAGCTACATCTTTGTAGCTACACCTTTTGGTGATATTGTCTCAAATCCCACCATGTAAGCAGCACAACTGACCCCCCAATATGCCCCTTTCTGTGTTGCCGGAGAGCAGGAGGATCAGCAGAGACATGTCCAGCTATTTTCCTGCAGCTGGTAGAGCTGTGACAATCATTGACGGGGACCTCCAGAGGTCCTTGGAAGGTGCTTGTAGATGATAATGATGTTCCAGAGAGTAGAACAGTAAGTAATGGATTCAAATTACAAGAAAAGTGGATCTAGGAAAAATTATTTTACAGTAAGAACTGTTCAGCAGTGGAATGGGTTGCCTTGGAGTGTGGTGGACTCTCCATCTTTGGAGGTCTTTAAACAGAGGTTGGACAGACATCTTATGGGAGTGCTTTGGTTGTCTATTCCTGCATGGGAAGGGGTTGGATTAGACCCTTGGGGTTCCTTCCAACTCTATGATTCTGACTGTAAGATTCTCAGTCTTTGCAGTGCATCCAGTTAAAGGAAAATGGCTGGACACACCTCCACGGATCCTTCCACTCTCTGAGACAACATGGAAATGGCCATATTGGGCAAGGGGTAGGGGAATGTGCTGGTTACAAAATGCATTGGGAGAGGGATTTTTTATCATTGCGCAGCCAAAATGCACCTCCCAACCTCCATGACAAATAAAAATACAAGTAGCAACTGTGTAAGTCTAGTTTAATGCCACTGTAAATTCACCAGTGGAATTCCAGCCTTAGCTTTAATTTAGGTTAGAAAAAATGGAAATAAACGAACAACATTTATTAGATCAGGATGTCTAATCACTGAAATATTGGTCTGTATACCACCTTATTAAATGGTGAACCCACAGAACAGTAAGTCCAGTTGATTCAAATGGGTCTACTCTAGTCTGGGCTAAAAATACAATTTCAGCCCCTACATTTATTTTTTTAAATGACACTGTTGCACTTTACTATGTTTGAATCATATTAATTATTGCTATGACTTATACAAGACTGGAATGTGCTGTGATTTAGCAACAGACACTATAGGCTCTCTCTGGGCCATTAAGAGATTTCCCATTGTATTTTGTACTGGGATGGAATGGGATCTTTAAGTAGATGACAGGGCAAGCTTGTTTTCTGCTGCTCCTGGAGGAAAGACCCAAAGCAATGGATTCAAATGGCGAGAAAAGAGATTCAAACAGAACATTTGGAAGAACTCTCTGTTGGTATGAGCTGCACAACAGTGGAATGGACTCCCTTAAAAGGTGATGGACTCTCCTTAATTGGAGACTTTAAAACAGAATACATGGCTACTCTCTCATAGGTGTTTTAGTGGTGGACTCTTGCATGCCAGGGGATGGCTAAGTGGCCCATGGTATCCCTTCCAGCTCTATGAATCTATGGTTTAATGCCTGTTTTCCCACTGTCCAGGCACCTAAAGTCTTGGATCTTACAGAAATCTGGGCTCCGAGAACTCTGTCCATCCCTTGCCTCCCCTGTCCTCCTCAGCTCTGGCTCAAAGCCCCCTTCTGCCATCTTTTCCTGAGCTTCTCTAAAGATCCTCTCCTTCCTTTGCCTGACTACATTCCCACAAACCACAGATAAATGATCTCAAGTATGTCTTGTTGTTGTTGTTGTTGTGTGCCTTCAAGTCATTTCCAATGTAATACGACTCTAAGGCAAGCCTATCATGGGTTTTCTTGGGCAGGATACAGACGGGCAGGGGAAGACCTCTTGGAGGTGTATTCTGCTGAATACGGAGCCTCCAGACCGCCTGCCCCGGGGGCATGGCTCAGGTGTATGGGGCTTCCACATGGGGGGCAGTGAAGACGCCTCACCTGGGGCCGTTTCTGACCCGCAGTTTCCATACTGCCGCCTCGGAGGACGCTGCAAAGAGAGAGGCAGCTTCCTCACGGGTGGCCAAAAATGGGGCTTTTTTTTTCTTTTGCCGGCTGGCAAAATGCCTCCTCTCCTTTGGTCCCCGCGCTCTTGCTGAATCTGCAATGCACAGCCACAGCTGTCGCCGCTGCCACCGCTGTCCCCCTGCCATCCCCCATCACCTCCCTTGTACATATGTAAATATTTAAAGTTTTAGCGTTTTTTTATTGTTAGGTGAAAATGGCGCAGGAATGTGTGTAGGGGTGCACTTTAAATTCCAACCTTTCCACGATTCTAGCAGCACATGCGTACATGCAGCTCTAGGGTTAGGGTTAGGGTTAGGGTTACGAGTCTTAAAATGCACTGCAGCTGTGCTGCAGCTTCCACACCTGCATGGCAGCTGACGCTGCAATTAAAGCCTGACTGCAAACTGCGCATGTTCCAGGACCCCGACTCATTATGCGACGCAGCAGACACGGAGCTTTTAAATGGGCAACTTAAATTAGCGGCGTAGCAATTCTGGCATACCGGTGCAGCAGCTTACAGACAGCGGGCAGCGTGTTCATGGCGGCATTCAGGTAAGGGCTGTCTGAAGGCTATACCTTCATGATGTCATGAACACACCCCTTTTTGCCCGTCGGTATCCCGCCTTGGATGAGAGTCATAATCCAACTCATCTAGAGGATATCAGATTGTGGAAGGCTGATCTCCACAAAGCTAAACTAAATAAATGAAGGAGTTGGAGTTTGCATAAGGCAGTTTCCTAGGGTCACTTGTCCTCCTCATCTTGTCAACCTCCCCACTATTCCTGGGCTGACCCCTTCCCTTGCAGAAGTGGACATACCAATGGACGAGGCAGCATCCTCCATGCAGGCGACAGGAGTGGATAAAATGGATGCATTTTTTAAAGTGCTTCTTGCTGGAAGGGAAGAAGCAAAGCAAAGTCATGACAGGGTCAGCAAGCTACTGAATGCCAAGAGTAGAGAGGTCACCGCCTTAGCCCCACACATTTATAGGAGAAGACAGCTCCCATAATGCTACACCGATACGTTGAGACTTAACAAGTGGCAGCTAGTACAGCAGTGAATTTGCTCTACATTTTAGGCTAAAGTTTAACAGTCCTGTCCAAAATACTGTACCTGTTTGGTGATTAGGGTATAGCATCCTGGGTAATCCCTTTGGCCTTCAGACTAAAACCCAGAGTGAAATCACCATCCTATTGACATGGAAGGCTCCAGATGCCACCAGGCTTTCCCCTTTCCAAACCCAAGGCCTCCGATTCACCCCCACAAAGCAATATTCCACCTCTTAGCAAGGGAGATATGATAAGCCCTCTCTAGATATCTGAACAGTTGCTTCCTTGTGGAAGACAGAGCAAGCTTGTTTTCTGTGGCTCCAGAGAACAAGTTCTCAGTTCCCAACCAGGAGATTCAAATGACAAGAAAGGAGATTCTGACCAAATATTAGGGAAAACATCGTGAGACTAAGAGCTGTTTAATAGTGGAATGTACTCCCTCAGAGGGTAGTGGACTCTCATTCTTTGGAGGTGTTTACAGAGAGGTTGGATGACCATCTCAGAAATGCTTTTGTGTTGGATTCCTGCGCTGGCAGAAGGAGACTGACAAGATACTCTCCTAACTCTTGTTGTTATTAGCTGCCTTTGAGTCGACATTGACTCATGGTGACCTTGTGGATGAGACATCTCCAAGATCCCCTGTTCTCCACTACTCTGCCTGGGTCTTATAGATTCAGGCCTGTGACCTCCCTGATTGAGTTCATCCTCTCTTTCTACTGTTGTCCACCTTTCCTAGCATTACTGTCCATTCCAATGATTGTTTTATTCTCATGATGAGGACAAAGTACGACAGCCAATAAATAATAATAATAATAATAATAATAATAATAATTTATTTGTATCCTGCCCCTCTGAGAACAATCGGGGCGGCTAACAAGTTAAAAATACAAAACATATCAAATCCCTAGTACCCTCCCCCCCCCTTAAAAAGGTATTAAATCTAATAGAGAATTAAAACCATACAAGTTAGCCTCAGTTTACTCATCTCGGCTTCCAGGGAGATTTCAGGCTCAATCTTTCAAGGACCCATTTTTTATTGGCTCTCCTCTCTTCTCCAACACCACATCTCAAATGAGCTGGTTTTCTTTTTATTTGCTTTCTTCACTATCCAGCTCTTACATCCATACATGGTGATGAGGAATACCATGGATTGGATTAGTCTAACTCTGCAGTTCTATATTTTTGTACAGTCTGGAGAGGACACCAGATCCTGTTAGCCCAGCCTGAAGTGGGGGATCCACCAAATGCTGAGGAGATACAGACATAGGAGAGCATCAGCAGAACTCTAAGGTGTTTAACTCTAAGAACTCTAAAGGGGTTAAACAGAGAATGCCATCATAAGGAAACCATCTCTCTTGTCCTCAGATTCCTTCCCCTCACCCTGAAGAAAAAGTCTACCTCCTTGATCTGGGGACCCTATCCCTGCCACTAGAACAGTGGTAAGTGAGGATATCTCCGTTATCATGTAAGAGGAAACTCTGCAAGTAGAGTTCTCCTCTCTAGAGAGAGGTAGATAAGGTCCACCCACAACATCCAGGAACTTTTTGCCTGTCTGGATAAGCCCAGTGTCTCACAAATGCCCATCTGAAAACAAACTCGAATGTTCCCATCAAGAATTGCATGCAGGTTTCAGAGGAACTTGGCATATGGTCTCCTGAAAACAGAAACCAATTCCCTGACCTGTTCCTGCTTGCCTTCATGGAGACCTGAACGAAAACTAAAGTTGCAAAACGACACTGTGGAAATACACTGCTTCCGGCAACTGGATTATATAAGTTTACCTTGTTTATTGAGACTGGCATCTGACTGGGCGTTACTGTGCTGTACACGTCCCTCATGCATGGTTTTTGCAAGGGCTATGCGCATACAGGGTTATGAGATAATAACAACAAATAAAGGCAGCCCTGGATAGCCTTGGAACAATACATGCTGTTGTCCTCTTTTCTATCTTTTTAAGGTATAGCTCCAAATGTTACCCAGTTATGCTGCAGCTACGTTTCTGACTTGGGCAAGTTATAGGGATTATATAACCCCCTTGCTAAAACAACTCTACTCGCTGCTAATCCACTTCCAGGCAGAATTCAAAGTGCTAGCTATGAGCATTAAAGCTCATAACCAGTAATAAAGTGTGTGTGGGCCCAGACTATCTGAAAATGGTTATCTCTCTGTATGAACCTGCCTGAACATTCTGACCCACATGAGAGGGCCTTCTCACGCCCCCATCACCATCACAGGCATGTTTAGTGCAGACACAAGACAGAGCCTTCTTGGTGGTTGTTCTGTGTCTTGGTCTCTGGAGCAACAAAAAATAAGCTTACTCCATCCTCAATATGGCATCCCTTCAAATATTTAAATATGGCTATCATGTCTCCTCTTAAACTACTCTAAACATATCCAGATTCCTAAGCTGTTCCTAACAAAGCATGATTTCCAGACCAGGTCTAATGAATCCTAGAATCATGGAGTTGGAAGAGTCCTCAAGGGCCATCCAGTCCAACTCCATTCTGCCATGCAGGAATACACAGTCAAAGTACTCCTGGCAGATGTCCATCCAGCCACTGTTTAAAGACCTCCAAAGGAGGAGACCATCACAAACAAACAAGCAGCTTCATTTATATACTGCTTCATACTGAACTAACAGTGTCTAAGCAGTTTACAGCTGTAAGCTAATTGCCCCCAACAATCTGGATACTCATTTTAGCAACCTCCTCGGAAGGATGCAAGCCTGAGTCAAGCTTGAGCCCTTTCGCTGGTACTGAACTTGCAACCTTATGGTTTTGAGTGAGTGGCTACAGTACTCAGGCATGGTTTCCAGACCTTTCACCATTTTGCTTGCCCTCCTTTGGACAAACATAATGGTTTAGTTATAGGAGGGTAGATTTTGATTGAAGTTTAGAAGGAACCTTGATAGTAAGAGTGGTTTGGCAATGGAGGTGGCGGGGTCTCCGACTCTGAACGTCTTTAGAAAGAGGCTGGGTAGCTCCCTGCTGGGGATGCTCTCAGTGGTTCCCAACTTTACTCCTCCAGACGTTTTGGACTTCAGCTCCTAGAATTCCTGACTGTTGGCCAAGCTGGCAGGATTTCTGGGAGTTGAGGTCCAAAACACCTGGAGGACCAAAGTTGGGAAATCACTATGATCTAGCTAGAGATGCTGCACTGAGCAGGAGGTTGGCTTTGCTGGCCCATGAGGCCCCTTCCAACACTAGGATTTTATGGAGAAGAAACTGGGCAGTGGTGGCAAAAGGCTGTCCCCACCCTAAAGGCTGCTGGATCTTCAAAGGGTGGCGGTTATCATCACTGCGCCTTAGCAGCTGCTGGAAATGCAGGAGGGACTGACAGGTGTTCCTGTCTTTTTCCTGACCATAAAAAGATTCAGTTGCCAACTTGATATCAGGTTGCTGTTAAAGAGTAGCCTGACTGGAGGTCTGCACACAGGCACCCAAACCTAGTCCTTAGAGGTGTGTCTGTTCGTGCTTTGTAACTTCAAACAAGAAAAGCCAAACATTATTGCCTTTGCTTTACAGCTCTTGTTTCCAGCTAACTCGCAGCCATGGGGTGGCCTCCTGGACCCCAGAACTGGGAGTTGGGGGCACAACCCCCCAAATCTAGGCTGGAGGATTTGTTGTTGCATGACTTCAAGCCATTTCTGATTCATGGCAACCCTAAAGCAAAGTTATCATGGGGTTTTCTTGGCAGATTTTGTTCAGAGGAGGTTTGCCATTGTCTTCACTTGAAGCCAATGGTCACCTAGTGGGTTGAAATGATGTGGCAAAATTGGTCCACCAAGATTCCTTTAAAAAACAACATTTGGAGTGTGTGGTGGTAGATGTTGCCTTTCAAGCTCTCCTGGGTGAATAGTGCAGCCCCTAGTCCATATCCTTCAACTGTCCCAATCTGGCAGGGAAAGTCCTGATTAATCCTCTGTCATCCCACATATTCAGCTGCTTTTAAAATGTCCTGGTTTCTTTCTCCTCCTCCCACTTTTCCCTTTTTGTCCTCTTCTTATTTCAGTTGCTGCAGACTGAGTTCAAAGTGCAAAATTAGTTTGCGCTCATTTAACTCAGAGCAGATTTATGGGGAAAACATTCAAATTCATAGAATCCTAGAATCCTAGAGCTGGAAGAGATCCCCAAGGGCCAATCAGTCCAACCCTATTCTACTGCACAGGAAGACACAACCAAAGCACCCCGATAGATGGCCACCCAACCTATGTTTGAAAACCTCTGAGGAGAGGGACTCCACCAACCTCTGAGGCAGCCTGTTTCATTGTTGAATAGTTCTTACTGTCAGGATGGAAGTTCCTCTAAATGTTCAGGTGGAATCTGCTTTTTGAACTCATCTGACTGGGAAGTACCAAAGATATGGGTGATGGACACTCTATGAGACTGGAATGGACTGCCTCAAAGAGTGATGGACTCTCCATCTTTGGATGTTTTTCAACACAGGTTGGATGATCATCTTTTAGGAGTTTAGTTATGCATGCTGGCATGGCAGAGGGAGAGCCAGTGTGGTGTGCCTTGGGACCTGTACTGGCTTGAATGTTCTGCTAAGACACTGCGAGGCCATGGAAACTCACTGGGTGATCTTGGCTAAGTTACACTCTCTCAGCCTCAGGGGAAGGCAAGGCAAACCCCCGATCAATAAATCTTGCCAAGAAAACCCTGTGATATGTTCGCCTTAAGGTAGCCATAAATCAGAAATGACCTGAAGGCACACAACAAGAAAGGCAGAAGGTTGGATTAGATGGCCCTTGCAAGCCCTTCCAACTCTAAGATGTTATGATTAAGTTTTTATTTAGTCACTGATTATTTGTTTGTCAAATTATTTCCCTGCCCCTACTTTTACTGTGATCATTACTTACATGTTTGCCTCTGGTGTGTCCGGGAGCACAATGCGGAGGTACGTAATTCCCTGGAAAATAAAAACAGAATAAAGTATCTATTAACTTGTTCATTCTCGTGAAAAGCAAAGTGACAGTAGAGACTAGAGCTTGAAAATATTGCTTTTTTGAGATGGCAACTGCCATAATCTCCAAGCAAACACAACACATGGCCATCTGGGTGTGAGATTCTGGGAGTCACAATGACCCCCCCCCCAAAATTTTTTGACTCCCCAACCCCTGCAAGTTTGAACTTCAGAAGCATTGAGTATTGTGGGTATTTCCAGACTCTGACAAGGTGACCATCCTTGAGGGGCTTGTAACAGATTTAATTCTTCCCAGCTTCTCAAAGGAACTGCAGTAATTTTACATATCTGGCAAAATGGTTGGCAACTTGTGACCCATGGGCTGCATGTGGTGCTTGGGCTTCACTTTTGTGGCTGCTGAAGCCACCCCATAATCCCGCAAAGTCCCCCAACCCTGCAATTAAAACAATGAACTGAGGTATGATTTTCAGGCAGTTTTTGCCCCCAGACCATCCACAAAACCCTCACATGTATGAAAACACACAAAAATGCCACCATCTCTCTGCAAGCACTTGGAAAAAAACATACCTTCATTATCTTGTGCAATCCCTTTCAAAATGTCTACATGAAGGGATGCGACTTCACTTTCTGTCACAATTTTGAGAGGCAGTGCAGATGAAAATGAGGTATTATTGAGGGGGCACTGCCCATTGCGAGGTCTGGGTAAAATCTGTCCCGTGACACATTTGCCCATTCCTACAGTGATGGATCTCCCACAGGTTGCCCAACCATAGCCATTTCCTAGGCCATTTCAATGGAGTTTATCACACGGGAGGAATTTCTCTTAATTTCAAATGAAAAGAAAGTGGGGCCAGAACGCATTCACGTGAATTCGCCAGTGCAGTGAATTTACGTGAATTCGAATTGCGTTCGAACTGACTTCCCATTGCCCGAAAATAGCTTGCCATTGCCTGAAATTGCATGTGTTAGTCTATCACACAATAACGTGAAACCCCACGATTGCGTTTGGATTGACTTCTCATTGCCTGAAATTGTGTGTAGTGGTCTATCATGCAATAATGTTAAACCCTGTGATTGCGTTTGGATTGCCATTGGATGATACTTCCAATTTCCTTTGTCTGATAACATCCAACAAAGCTTGTGATGGGGAGCTTTCTAGTAGATCAAGTCCAGCGGATCAGATCTGTCTCTACTGTTCACAAACCTGCCAAAAAGCTGTCCCCACCACCCACGGTCATTGTTTCACATTGACTATGAGGTCTCTTACCGGAATATATGGCTGTGGGGATTCATGAATGGAAATGATGTGGGTGATATTGTGGCGGCTCAGCTGATCAAAGTCCTTGGCATCTAGGAGAAAGAGGAGGAGGAAGAGATGTGGAGTTATTTCAGGCATCCTTATTCATTTTCCACAGACAACTACCAGTGCACATTGCAAGCTTGCTGCTGATCTGCAGAAAAATCAGAACATGTAGGATCACAAGCTAAAAATGGGTAGGCATGCGCAGCTCATAAAATCAATGGCAAATGCCAGCTAACACACAACAAGCTCTTCCAGGTGGGGCAAATGTGTCGATAGGTTGCAGTATTTGTTGCTGTATCTCTGTTACAGCAGCAGCATTTAGTTTTTATTGCCCTGTAATATTTTATAGCAATTCCTGGTACCACCTACAATATCCTATTCCCAGCCTCCAGAGTGGGCTGGGGGTCCATTTTAGAGTTGCTCGAGGGGGAACGTGAGATTGGGTGTAAAACACACTGCAGAAATAATCCAGTTTGAGACTGCTTCAACTGCCTTGGCTCAATGCTAGGGAATCCTGAGAACTGTAGTTTATTGTGGGCCCAAACAGACAGGCCGAAGTAAAGCTGCTTTGGGTCACTTTGGAGGTATGCTGTTTAAATGACACACACATCTTAAGAGGCCAGACACTGCACCAAAGCTGCACTCCAGTCCTTAGGACTGGAGCATGGCTTTGGCGCAGCTTCCGGCCTCTTAAGATTCAGCATCATTTAAACAGCATACTTCCAAAGTGACCCGAAGCAGCTTTATTTTGGCCTGTCTGTTTGGGCCCTGTGGCACCAGAGCTCTCTGACAGAGAAGGCTAAATGTCTCACAGTACAGTTTCCAGAATTCCCTAGCATTGAGCCAGGGCAGTTAAAGCAGTCTCAAACTGGATTATTTCTGCAGTGTGTTTTGGACAGTTGAGACCACCTGGATCTTTCCTCCTCCTCCTCCTCTTCCTAGACTTTTTTTCTCCTAGAGAGGAAGAGAAAAGCAATGAGGGTGTTTGGAGCTTCTGTCTGGAAGAGGAGGAGGGGAGTTGTTTCTTTACAAAATGTTAAAAATTAATATATATGAAAATATGAAAAAAATATGCACACTAAACAAGCAAAATATTTTAATTAATATACTACATCAAATGGGGGAAACATGATGTAAGCATGTAGATATAAAGAGGGTCACAAGGGTACAAAGTTTTAGAACCACAGTGGTGTAAAGCTTTGAATATTGAACTAGGACACTAGGAGACCAATCTTTGAATCCCGGCTCAACCGTGGAAATCCACTCAGCCTCAGAGGATGGCAGTGGCCAACCTCCTCTGAAGAAACTTGCCAAGAAAACCCCATGAATAGGTTCGCGTTAGGGTCGGCATAAGTCGGACAGGACTTGAAGGCACACAAAAACAACCAGCTCTAGTCCATTCCAGCCTTTGTTATTTTCTCAGCCTCTAAACTGTCAATGCAACAATGTGCCTAACAACACCACTAAGTCGAAATCGAAACTTTCCATACCGCTGGACAGCTGCAGGGAACATTTGGACATAATGCTATAATGGACTACAAACTCCATCTGCCTGATGGCAGAGGTCCAACATGCTACACCAACTTCCCCAGGGGATGACAGAGCGGTCAGTCTGTCCGCTCTGCCTCGCACTCAGACTCACCCACATCCTAATATGCCCAAAGGGATTGTGAGCATCCAAACCATTCAACCATTAGCTGTGTTGCCAGGACATCACACTTCTGTTAAAGAATTCTTTATCAATTTTTAATGAAAGCACCGCAGTGAGTGTATCTCCCCGCGTCATCACAAAGAGGACATCTCAAAGGTCACTTGTCTTCTCCCCACAATGCGTACACATGAGGTGATGCCATTGTCCACATGCCTGGCTCTCCCCACCATCAGATGCTCTGCTTAAAGAGGGCAGCCAAGGGGAACAGAGGGGAGATCTAGCAAATGGACAGGCGTGCAAAAACTCTGGCACGGCAGGAGGATGGCATGGAGTTTACAAATGGTGTCTCTGTTGTCTGAGGATTTCCTATGCGCTTAGTATCACAGAATCATAGAATCCTAGAGTTGAACGATATCCCCAGGGGCCATCCAATCCAACCCTATTCTGCCATGCAGGAAGGCACAGTCAACGCACTCTTGACAGATGACCATCCAGCTTCTGCTGAAAAACCTCCAAAGAAGGAGACTCCACCATCCTCCCTCCAAGGGAGCATCCACACTGCAGAAATATATCCAGGTTGACACCATTTTAACTGCCATGGCTCAATGCTATGGAGTTTGGGAATTGTAGTTCTGTGAGACATTTCGCTTCTCTTGTCAGAAGACTCTGGTGCCACGGCAAACTACAGTTCCCATAATTCCACAGCATTCAGCCATAGCAGTTAAAGTGGTGTCAACTTGGATTATTTCTGCAGTGTGGATGCAGCCTCTCGGAGCTCATTACACTATTCAGCAGCTCTTGCCATTACGAAGTTCTTGCTAATGTTAAGATGGAAACTTTTTTTAATAATAATTTTTATTAATAATAATTTTTATTTAGGCAGAAACCCTTTAGAGGCTCCAGGATCTGGGCATGAACCTGAATCCCTTTCTTCAGTCCTCTGGGCAAAGGGAACAAGTCCCAGGGAAAATACACTGCCTTCAAAAGTCATGCCAATACACTGAATTAAAATGATGATATTCAAGGCCTTAGACAGCTGGGGGCTAGGGTTGCCAGAGACAGGATCAACCCAGGCCTTGAGATTTCTGGGCAAAAACCGAAGACCAGGCAAGGCTGCATTCTATCATGCTACTTGTTCAACTTGTATGCAGAAAATATCATTTTATTATTATTATTATTAACCTTTATTTACGAAGCGCTGTAAATTTACACAGCGCTGTACATGCAATCCTTTTAGTTAGACGGTTCCCTGCCCTCAGGCTTACAATCTAAAAAGACATGACACAGAAGGAGAAGGGAGTGGTGACGGGAAAGGGTAAGAGGTCCAGCAGTTCCTCTCAACCTCCGAGGCCTGGACCAAGGCAGATGGACTGAAGGGAGGGCTTGGCTTCAAAATGGAAGGTTAATCATTATCCAGGGAAAATACATACTCACAAGTAGGATAATACATATACAGTACATAGCAATACAGGAAATGGATCGATAAACAGCCAACAACAGAACATCAGATAGTAAGCGACAATTATGCGATGCCTGGGAAGGCTTCTCTGAATAGGATGGTTTTCAACTCCGTTTTGAAGCTGGTTAAAGAAGTGATGGTTCTTGCTTGTGGAGGAAGAAGGTTCCAGGAGTGAGGGGCAGCAAGTGAAAAGGGGCGAATCCGGGATGGGGCAGAGGAAATCCTGGGCTGGGACAGGAACCCTTGACTACCAGAACGGAGGGCCCTGGTGGGAAGGTGAGGAGAAAGAAGGTCTGATAAGTAAGGAGGGGCCAGTCCATGGAGGGCTTTGAATGTCGACAGCAGGAGCTTATACTGAATGCGGAAAGGGAGAGGGAGCCAGTGAAGGGATGCCAAGACAGGAGAGATGTGGTCAGAGCGGTGGGTGGAAGTGATAATGCGTGCAGCTGAATGCTGGACAGAGATTAAAGGACGGAGGTGAGAAAAAGGAAGCCCAGCCAAGAGGACATTACAGTAATCAAGTTGTGAGATCACTAGGGCATGGACCAGGATCTTCTTCTGAGTCATTTGAAGGGTTTGGACTCAGAAGAAGAAGTGAAGACAGGGAGAAGGAATATCAACAGTCTAAGATATGTGGATGGCACGATATTACTAGCAGAGAATAGTCCAGCTTCAAGGATTCCATGGTTCTCTCCCACCTCACCTTCCCTGGCCACCATTTTGGTCAGGAGCTGATGACATGAAGGGTCTGACTCTGAACCTGATGTTATCTGGCCCATGGGGTTTTGGGTTGGCCAGGGAGGGGGGATCTATGCCCCACATCTTGAATTGACTCCAATATATGGGAACCATGGAGACTGACAAGCATTATCAAGCTGCTAAACTAATAAACTTGAGGTACAATAACATCCAAAATCCACAAAACAGCAAGACCTTTTTTGGGCAAACGAAAGTGCATCAAATAAATGTTGCAAGCTTTTGAAGCTCCGCTGGCTTCCTCATCCGGCAAAAGTGTTTTTTACAGGAGGAAAAAATGACAATGTTTGTCACAAAATGCAAGCTTGTGGTTAACATCATAATGTTTTTCTCTCCTGTGTGATTATTAACATCTTTGCTTGATGAAGAAGTCAGTGAAGATTTGAAAGCTTGCAATATGTATTTTGTGCACTTTGACCCCCCCCCCCAAACACATCAACTGTTTCGTTTTGAGGAATTTTGGATGTGATTGTACTTTTTTACATGGCCAACACAGCTACCACGGGACTTGAAGTCAGTCACCCATATCCACAGATTCTTTATCCACAGATTCAAGTATCCACTGATTGAATTTTTTTTAAAAAAGGTATTAATTCTAAATAGCCAAATTTCATTTTGCCATTTTATATGTGACACCATTTACTCTGCCACTGTATTTAATGAGACTTGAGAATCCATGGATTTTGGTATCCACGGAGGATCCTGGAACTAAACCGCAGCGGATAACAACAACAACAACAACAATAATTAAATAATTTATTTATTTATATTTTCCCGCCTCTCCCAGGTGGATCAAGGCAGGATTACAACCTGGTATAAATATACAAATGCAAAGCACAGCAATAAAATACATAAGCACTTAACAATTAAAAACACGCTATCAAAAGGCGACAGTGGGATAAAGATATTCCAATCCTGATCAAAGAGGTGGATCCATGTGTCTTATACAAGATTGGGTGGGTATGCTTGCCAGAAGAGATCCATCTTAACTGCCTTCTTAAAAGTCTCCAAGGAGATAGTAAGATGGTTCCTCTGTATAATAAACTCAAGAGCCAAAGCAAAGAGCCAGTTGCTCAAGCGTCCAAGATTTGTTTCTCGCAACTCTTGCATTTCTGGCTGCTTTCGCACCCACCTGTTCAAAACACACACAAACATGCAAAGGCAACGTTCCTAAGTGAGTTCTTAGAAATCCAGATGGGCAAATGTCCAGGTCTTATTTCAGGCTCAGCAGGAGTAGCTGGCAATGGCTCAAGGCTGTTTTTACCCCACCTCTTACGATACACACCACCACATTCTTTCCGTAGCAAGTGCTAAGGACAGCAAACGGTAAAGGTACATACAACCAAGCCAATATACTACACCACTGCAGCAGTCTGAGACTACTTTAGCTGTCATGACTCCATCCTCCAGAATCTTGGTATTTGTTGTCTGGTGAAGGACTTACACTAGAGTGCTTTGGCCAAGTCTTCTCACTTTGCTTTTGTTGTTATGTACCTTCAAGTCATTTTCGACTTATGGCAATCCTAAGGCAAACCTGTCATAGGGTTTTCTTGGCAAGATTTGTTCAGAGGAAGTTTGCCATAGCCATTCCCTTAGGTTGAGAGCATATAACTTGCTCAATGTCACCATTGGGTTTCATGGTCAAGCTGGAATTTGAACCCTGGTCTCCAGAGTCATAGTCCAACACTCAAACCGCTATGCCATGCTGGCTCCTTCCTCTAACATATAGTTCCAAAATTAAACAGATTCAATCCTCATTTCCTCCTATCAGTTATCTTAACAATTGTAGTTCAGGAGAGGAGAGCGCACATTCTCTTCTTTGGTCTTCCAGATGTTTTGGGCTTCACTTCCCAGAATCTCTGATCTTTGGTCATGCTCAGTTGGACTTATGGGATTTGACACCTACAATATCTGGAGAGCCAAAATTGCAAACTTCTGGAGAGGAACTCTCTCAAATGAGACAATTCTGAATATCTTATCTTCCAGAATTTCAGTTGAAAACTAAGACATGTGTAGCCAAGCAACAAGAGAGCATGGTCAAGATGGCAAATGTTACTATGAGAAAGAACACACATGCTAGGAAAGGCCACAGCATTTTGCTTTTGGCTGAGCTTACTGGGAAGGGCCAGATTTTGCCCTCCCTTCTGTCGTCTCATCTATCTACTGTTGAGCTAAGTGCAAACACGTTTCCTATTTTGAATTCAATTTGCAGCAACTGAAGCAAGCGGAGGACAAAGGGGGAAGGTGGGAGGAAGAGACAGAAACTGGAACATTTGAAAAAGCAGGAAGATAGAGGATTAATCGAGACTGTCCCTGCCCAACCAGGGCGGGAAAACATATAAAAACTTATTGTTAAAATTCATGTGCATGTGTTATTATTATTATTAACCTTTATTTATAAAGCGCTGTAAATTTACAGCGCTGTACATACAATCTTTTTATTGGACGGTTCCCTGCCCTCAGGCTTACAATCTAAAAAGACACGACACAAAGGGAGTGGTGGTGGGGAAGGGGCCTCTCTAGTAGGATAATAGATTAAAATAACATAGCAATATAGGAAATGATTCAATAAAACAGGCAACAAAAGAACATCAAATAGCAAGTGACAATTATGCAATGCCTGGGAAGTGTGTGTGTATTGTGTAAGCCTCCTGTTGACCTAGGGCAACCCCATGAATTTCACTGGGTTTACTTAGGCAAGGAATACTCAGAGGTGGTTTTGTCAGTTGCTTCCTCAGAAACAGAGCCTACAATACCTGATCTTTGTTGACGGTCTCACTCACCTATGAAGTTTCCAAGGAACAGTCCAGGAAGAACCTGCCGGACAGAAAAAGAAAATTCTCGTGAGCTGTGGTGCTTGGGTCTTAGAGAGAGTACCAGTTACTGAGGACACCCCACCACCTTTTCCCCACCACCTCAGCTACATATAAGTTAACCCTCCTCCTTTCTTCCCAAGACTAGGCTCTCCAACTTTTCTCATCCCTTTTCAGTGTGGTGTTTTCATTTCAGTCTTTTACAAAAATCTTTCTCTCTTCCACCTGGGAATCTACAATCATACAGAAAAGTTGGCTTTGCAGATTAGAGATACCAACCATGGTGGATATTCAGGAGGATAGAGGTCCCCAGCATCTGGAAACTACTGAGTGAACAGCAAAGAAGGAACAGCGCATGGGATATCCGTGGAAGAGTCAAAATGTTGGGAATTTTTAAAATTATTTTTTCCTACCTTTCCCAGAATCCCTGAATTTAGCATAGCCATGCTGGAGTTGTAGTCCATAAAGGTAACTTTTCAAAGATCTGAGTTCCCAGTGGAAACCACCATTTACTGAGCAGAAGCGACAGGGCAGAGAGGTAGAACTCCACATGTTATGTGGGCTGCACCTGCACTGCAGAATTAATCCAGTTTGACACCGTGTTAACTCCCATGGCTCAGTTTTGTGAGATATTTAGCTTTCACTGTCAGACAGCTTTGGTGGCACAATGAACTACAAATCCCAGGATTCCATAGCACTGAGCCATGGCAGCTAAAGTGATTACTTGCAGACTGCAACTCCCAGAATTTCCCAGCCAGTATGACCAGTGCTTCTCTACCTGAACATCTCTTCCTGAACCTAGAAATGGGAGGGTCAGAAAGACTCTCACCTTGGTCTTGCCATCTCTGTGATATCTGTCCTGTTATGACACACACACTAGATAGCCAGCATGGCATAGTGGTTTGAGTATTGGACTACAACTCTGGAGACCAGGGTTTGATTCCCTGCTTGGCCATGAAACCCACTGGGTGACCTTAGCCCAGTCACATGCTCTCAGCCTCAGGAGAAGACAATGGCAAACCCCCTCTGAACAAATCATGTCAAGAAAACCGCATGATAGGGTTGCCTTAGGGTCACTGCAAGTCGGAAATTACTTGAAGGTATACTTTTTTTCTGTCACAGTAGTATTTTTAAAAATGCACCTGACTTTTCCAAGGCTGTGACACCCTCCAACTATTGTGATTTGACAAGAAGAGTCTCAAAATCTTGTCATCCCATGTTCTCCCCAGCTGCAGTTAAAATGTACCCTTTTCTGTCTCCTCCTCCCACTTTCACTTTTTAGCCTCAGTTTACTTTGTTTGCTGCAAACTGAGTTTAAAGTGCAATAATAGTTTGCACTTAACTCAACAGAGATAGAGAAAGAGAGAGATGTGGGGAGAAAACCTTGCCCTTCCCAGTAGGCTCAGGCAAAGGCAAACTGCTGCAGCCTCTCCTAGCGTTGTGTTTTTCCTCATTTATAACTTTTTCCATTTTGACCACCCATGTTGATCTTGCTTGGCTGCATGTATCCCATTTTTCATCAATGAAATGTTGGAGAGTATGAGCTCTTTGCTCTCCGCACCTCCATTTACAACACTGAATTTAAGCCTGTAGGAAGCTGCAGGGCAGATAAGCAAAAGATGTATATGTATGTCTGCATGCACCTTCTCACAATGTTGCACCCTGGCCAGGGTGGCATAGTGATTTGAGCTTTGGACTATGACTGGAGACCAAGGTTCAAATCCTGACTCAGCCATTTAAACCCATTGGGTGACCTTGGGCAAGTCGCACTCTCTCAGCCTCAGAGAGTGGAAATGGCAAAGCCCCTTGCCAAGGAAATCCTATGATAGGTTCACGTTAGGGTCGCCATAAGTCAGAACTGACTTGACAGCAAACAACAACAACAACAAAGATGTTATTTTGATTGTAGCCAATGCATTTGCTCACACACCAAAATATCTACTTTTGCTTTGCAGTCATCTGAGAGAAGGGAATTTTGTATTGGCTCCACTGGCATGTCTTAGCTTTCTATTCTTAGCGTCTAAGCAACTCTCTTGCTCTGGAAGCCCAGCAATAACTAGGAGGAAGACCTTTCCTGAATCTGCAGGTGATGAGTAGACTGGTTTGGAATAAAGTGATACTTGCTCTAGCTAGAGTAGCCTCCAAGGGTCACATCAGCACAAGCAGAGTGTATTCTTCGACCCCTCATTGCTACTGGAGTTCTGCACAACTTTGGCCCAATCCACATTGCATTAACAATCCAGTTTGACTTTGCTTTAACTGCCCTGGCTCAATGCTAGGGAATCCTGCGAATTGTGTTTTTTGTAGCACCAGAGCTGTCTGACAAAGAAGGCTAAATATCTCACAAAACTACAATTCCCAGAATTCCCTAGCACCGAGCCAGGGCAGTTAAAGCAGTGTCAAACTGGATTATTTCTATAGTGTGGGTATGGACCTGTGACTCCATCTGCTCTGCAGAAATAAAGCACTTATACATAGCACTGAGCCATGGCTCAATCACTGAACCACTGAAACATGGCTGTTAAAGGGATATCAAACCACATTATTTCTACAGTGTAGATACAGCCTTTGTGGGTAGGACTGCCTTACTGATTGCAACTTGTGAGTTGGCTGTAAGCTTGCTTTCCATCCTGACCAAGACCTCTCTGCTGTCACTTGTGTGCTTGTAACTTTGTGTTTGGCAGTGCTGCAATGGAGCCAGGATTCCCCCAGTTGAAGCTCCAGTAGTTTTTCATTAGCAAGGATGTGACAGTATTCCCCCCACACATAACACCTGGGCCTTTCTTGTTTTCCCTAAATTCAACTGCAGTCCTCATAGTAGCTGGAAGGGAAATGGATTTTTCCAGGAACAGCATTCACCTGAGGAAGGAGGCTCAAGTCTATGAAAGCTCATGCTCCCAAATTCTTTCAACCAGTTAGTCCAAAGGTTATACAAAAGCCCTTTGCATACTGGTTTTCCAGACTAACAGTTATGTCTTTGAATATACGTATTGCTGTGAGCTGTCTTTGTTGCAATACCCAGTCTTTTGCAGGCTTTTAAGGGCCATTGACTTTACAAAAGACCTGCTCCTTTGGAAAATACAACCTGCTAGAACTGGCTTGTTGATATGAATCAACAAGGCTGTCTGAATTTTTAGACACTGGGGACCATCATGGTGTGGACCTGCACTTTGAAATTTCCCATTAGATCACAGGTGCTTTGGCTTGCATTGTGCTTAGTGTTTCAGTTGATATTGTGAATGGGTCACTACTTACATCAGAAAGTGAGTAGTAAAGTTACTGAGCCAGCAAGAACAGGTGCATCTATTTGTGTGCAATTTTTTCAACTCAACACTGCTCCTGAAAAGTCAGGTTGCGTCGGTGGCCAGGAGCGCCTTTGCCCAGTTTTGACTGGTGTGGCAGCTGCATCCTTTCCTGGGGAAGGCAGACCTAGCCACAGAGGTTCATGCCTTAGTTACTTCCCAGTTAGACTACTGCAATGCATTCTATGTGGGGCTGCCCATTAAAAGTGTTCCAACACTGTAGCTAGTGCAAAATACAGCAGCTAGACTGGTGTCAGGTGTGCATTTTTGTGACCATATGAGATCTATTTTGCAATGAATTGTAAGAACTACATTGGCTTCCAATTTGTTTCTGAACTCAATTCAAGGTGCTGGTGTTGACCTACAAAGCCCTAAATGACTTGGGACCGAGACCGCTGCCTCCCTCCTGTATGAGGCTGAAATTTGAGATCTTGAGATCTGTGCATGTCCCAACATCTCATGAAGTTAGGCTGGTGGATGCACATACCCTTCTCTGTAGCATTGCCTCAACTGTGGAACTCCTTGCCCAAGAAAGTTAAGACTGTCCCCATCTCATTTAAGCTTCCAGTGGGCAGCCAAAACAATGCTCTTCCATATGGCATTTAATGTTTGAAAATGTATGTTTTTACTGTTTTAAAATTGGATTTTAAATTTTAAAAGATAATTTTATTGTGTTTTTTTTAAATGTATTTTTTAATTTCCACATTGTTTTAGTTGTTTTTATTTCTTCATGCCCCTGGAGCCCCTGTGGGCTAGGAGGCGATACAGAATACTTTAAATAAATACATAGCTCTGGACTAACAAATCTGGAATACCAGCAAATCTGTTGGGAACACGGGAAATGGCCTTTTTGGTGGCTGCTCCCAGGATCTGGAACTTTATTTCCCAAGAAAGCTAACTGGCTCACTCCTTGTCCTTCTTCCATCCGCAGGTGAGGACTTTTTTATTCCAACACATTTTTTTTGGAAACTGACTCTTTAATCAGCAAAGAACTTTTACCGTGTGCTGTGTCCTTTTTATTCCTTGCATTTGTAACAGATATGTTTTATATTACTTTTATTTCTGTAGAATGATGCTCCTCAGAGTGATGGTCCATAGATCAGTGATGGACTGTGAGCCATCAATTGCTAGTCAGTGCTGAGTTTCTAGCAAACTATGCGAATAGGATATTTGCATAGCACAAACATGGTACTAGTCCCTGGCACATTCAGAAAAGGAATCACTGCTCCACCACTGAAGACAGCTTGAGAAACAGCACTATAGATAGTTTACGTACATTTTAAGTTGCATTTTCTATGCTTTTGGCCATGTCTCTATCAGTGTCAGTTTTAATTTTTTGTAAGGTGCCTTCAGTCCAAACTTTGTTGTATGCCATGGCCTTTCTCTCAGAATACAAGAGAGTGATTTGCCCAAAGCCATGAAGTGGTTTTCCATGGCTGCGTGGGGATTCGAAACTTGATCTCCTAAAGTCTAGGCTGGAGAAATAATGCAGTTTGACACCACTTTGAGTGCTGTGACACTGTCCAGTGGAATCCTGGGATTTGTAGTTTTACAAGTTCTTTAGTCTTCTCTGCCAGAGTGCTGGTGTTTCATAAAACTATGCTCCCAATGATGGATTTAATATATAAATGAATTCAATCCCAGGTCCAATGCAACAAACATAGTTTGGAATATTAAAAGAGATAGTCATATTAGCCTGTTTTGGGCTAAAATATCTAGAAATTCAATTCACCTGGAGTTAGTTTCAAAGGTGCTACTTAATTCCTTTAAGTCTCTTTATAGTTCAGAACAGTAAGTATGTTCATCCATTGGTACAGTCAGGGCATGTGGCGGGCGGGGGGTGAAATCATGCATCCTAAACTAGAAATCCCTTGTGTTGCCAAACCTATTTATTTATCCAATTCAATTTATATCCTGTCTTTCTTCCAACATGGGATGCAAGGTAGTTGACAGCACAGATGAAAAACCAAATATAGCTAAAACCAAGGGTGTAGCTACAGGAGTAGTAAAACAAAGGCGTTGTTTCCTGCCCCCAAATAAAAAATCTGGTCCCCAAAATGAAGTTTTCTTTCAATCTGCAAATTTATACCATTGCAGCCATTTAACACTTCAATGGGTCATTTAGAAATACAGTTGAGACATCCAGAGAAAAGTTGTAAGCAAAGTGACCAAGGGAATACAAACACAAGAAATCAAAAGAGTTCTAGATGTGAAGGATTTTCAGTGTCTCAATCTCTGCAGTGTTAGAAATTTGAAGAATGCAGGAAAATTTCATGGGGGCACAGTTCTTATTTTGCACCCCGGTTGGTATTGTTGTTCTTTGTATGCCTTCAAGTTGTTTCTGATATATGGTGACTCTAAGGAAACCTATCATGGGGTTTTCTGGCAAGATTTGTTCAGGGTTTTTTCCCCCCTTGCCTTCCTCTGAGGCTGGGAGAGTGTGACTTGCCCAAGGTCACCCAGTTGGCTTCATGGCCAAACTGGGAATCAAACCCTGTTCTTCAGAGTTGTAGTACAGCACTCAAGCCACTATGCTATACTGGCTTGTACCTATATCCCTGACTAAAACAGCAATTACAATTTAAAAGGTGGGGAAAGTGCAAAATTTCTTTATGACGTTTTCTGGGCCTCCCAATAAACAGCATTGACAACAGGGAGATAAAGTCACAGCAGGGTTATCAGACAGGGAAAATGTTTTCTTGACCACATTCCCCTCTTTGCCCATACCTTGTTCATGCCATTGCCCATGGTCCGCCCGTGCAGCTTCAACTTGCCCTCTGCATCCAAACTCCCAGGAAAAAGATGTGAGGTCACTCACGGGTGAGCTTGGCACTGTCTTTCATGCTGGGGAAAGAGATTTCCTGTTGGCATCAGCTGCAGATCGTGGTTCGAGGATAAATCTCCGCAGAGGTCTGCCTGTGTCACAATGCAGGACTTGCTCCTTCTCATCCCTTCCTGGCACAAAGGCTTTTTCCTTTAAGACAGCAAAAAGCAACAACAACCATTACAACAAAAACCCTCCTGAAGCTGCTCCTAGCAGCCTCTTTTCCCTGATCGTGTTTTTTTCCCCATGGCTGGCACACTGACAGCTGATGGGGAAGGGAAAAGAACCCGCTCCACCTCTTTCGTAATCGTGTGGGTGTGCCAACAAGGCCAGGCGGTACTCCTGATCCTGATGCGCACACCACAACAGTGCCCCAGTGTTCAGAGAACAAACCCTTTTGTCTCTCTGGCTCAGTGACAAATAAGGATTGTCAAGGCAGCCTGCCTGCCTCTGTCCCTTTGCAGAGTGGTGGGTACACAGGAACCAGGCTGGACCGCTGCACGGCTCAACAGTCCGGCCGGTGACGGACACCCCCAGACTCTGCTGGTGTGGGGGAGAAATAGATATCCCGGCATGTGCTACAGCATAACGGTGAACATGGAGGCCCTCTTGTTCGATATGCACCACTGAAAGAACATGGGGGGGCAGTTAGGGGGGTTGAAATCTGTCATTGAACACTCTCTCTCCCTCCTTCCTTCTTTCTGCCAGCCAGGGAGAGTGGGAGTGCTGTGGAATACAATGTTCCCAGAGAGCAGGAGAATGCACAGAAAGTGGATCTGGTTACTTTCCAAAAATAGAACTCCAAAGAACATGAGGCCCCCTCAGGAAGGGGTTGGTGGAGGGGTCTGAGAGGCAACTTGGCAGATGCCGAGCTTTCAAATCTGTCCAGCCAGGAGGAATGGTAGTAACAGGAGCAAGGAGACAGCATGCGACTGTCCCTGCCTCATCAGCTGCACATACAAGAGCATCCTTTTATTCAGCCCGCTGCTGTCATGACTAACCACACGGATGGTCCAGGAAAACGTGGGGTGAAAGGGGACACTCCTCACACTTGGCCCCAGATATTACCTGCTTGCAAATTCCTTTTTTGGACTAGAACCTCTGCGGTTGCACTACAACCTTAAGTTACTTAAAAAGGTAACTTTCTTAAGCAATATTCTAGTTCAGGAGCTGATGCCAGGCCTGTAAGCTACTGTTCCCATCAACTTGTTGTGTGCCTTCAACTTGTTTCCGCATTATGGTTTCCCTAAAGCAAACCTTAGGAAGGTCTGATGCTGAACATAAAGAAAACAAAAATAATGACCACAGAAGAAATACACAAATTCAATCTAGACAATGAGGAAATTGAAATAGTTAAATAATTCCCATCTCTAGGATCAAACACTGACCAGAATGGAGACTGCAGTCAAGAAATAAGAAGACTAGGAATGGGAAGGGCAGCTATGAAAGAACTGGAAAAGATACTGAGGAGAAACGACATACAACTGAGCACTAAACTCAGAATTATCCAGGCCATTGTATTTCCAATGGCCATGTTGAACAGTGAGAGAAGCAGACAGAAAGAAAACCAACTCCTTTGAAATGTGGGGCTGGAGAAAAGGACTTAGGATCCCATGGACAGCCAAGAAGATCAGATCAGACCAAGACTCTCCTTGGAAGCAAAGATGATCAAGTTGAAACTATTGTACTTTGGCCACATCATGAGAAGGCAAGGATCACTAGAAAAAACAATAAGGCTAGTAAAGGTAGAGAATAGAAGAAAGAGAGGAAGACCACAAACCAGATGTGTAGATTCAATCAAGGGGTGGGGGGTATTATGGACAAGGGCCTGCAGGATCTGGGCAAGACTGCAGGAGATGATAGGGATTCTTGGAGATGTCTCATCCACAGCGGAACCGACTCAAGGGCAGCTAATAACAACAACAAGAAGGCAATCCTATCACGGAATTTTCTGGAACCGAGAGTGTGTGACCTGCCCAAGGGGTTTCCATGGCTGATCTTCAGAGTCGTAATCCAACACTCAGACCACTACATCATGCTGGTTCCTATAAACTACTCCTCTTCAAGAAATTATTTAGGGCCCTTTCAACTACTGAGACCTCAACTTTGGCCCTGAAGTCCAAACTTCACTGTACCACTGCTGCCAGTTTACTATTTGGTAAATCTGCCCAGCTACAGCCCAGTAATTCAAGTCAGTCACAAACCTTCTTCAACACTTCTCTCATTTAAAGAATTTACAATCTTCTTGATGCCGCCCTCAGAGTAACACCACTGGTCATTAGGATGGCTCAAGATGACAGGATGCGGCTCTTTCATTGCTCTAACCATTGTCTCCTTGATCTCATTGACCTAGTCTGTCCTTGGGCAACTCCCTCAGTTACGACTTCATCAGGGTTTGATGCCAGCTATAGGGGCCAATTCTTCCTTCTCTCTTGCTTTTTATTGAAGCTTTTCAATATATAAATAGAACAACAACAACAAAACCAAAAATGGGGGGGGGAGGGAAATCAGAACAGCATCTTTTTCTCATCTGGTTTGGTGAAGGGGAATTTCAACCTTCATGCTACTTCTGACAACACAACATGTGGAAGGGATCTAGGAATCCTAGTAGACCACAAGTTGTATATGAGTCAACAGTGTAATAAGGCAGCTTAAAAAGCCAGTGCGATTCTTGGCTGCATCAATGGAAGTATACTGTCTAAATCAAGGGAAGTAATAGTGTCACTCTATTCTGCTTTGGTCAGGCCTCACCTGGAATAATACTGTGTCCAGTTTTGGGCTCCACAATTCAAAAAGGATGTTGAGAAACTGGAGGGTGTCCAGAGGAGGGCCACCAAAATGGTGAAGGATCTGGAAACCATGCCCTATGAGGACTGCCTTAGTGAAATGGTTAGGTTTAACCTGGAGAAGAGAAGGTTAAGAGGTGATATGATAGCCCTGTTTAAGTATTTGAAGGGGTGTCACATTGAGGATGGAGTAAGCTTGTTTTCTAGTGCTCGAGAGAATAGGACCTGGAACAATGGATGCAAACTAAAGGAAAAGAGATTCCACCAAAACATTAGGAGTAACGTCTTGACAGTAAGAGCTGTTCCCTAGTGGAAGACACTCCCTCAGAGAGTGATGGAGTCTCCTTCTTTGGAGGTTTTCAAACTGGGGTTGGTTAGCCATCTGTCAGGGGTGCTTTGATTGTGAGTTCCTGCATGGCAGAATGGGGTTGGACTGGATGGCCCTTGAAGTCTGCTCCAACTCTGATTCTATAAAAAATAATCTTATTTAACATTTCATTATAAAAAATAGCACCATGACAACAACAATAATGCATAAAACAAAACCAGAGAAGAAAAGAGATTAGAACAGCATTATTTCTTCCCATCTTGTCTGGCGAAGGGGAATTTCAACCTTCATGCTACTTCTGTGCCTCTGCAGTGTCCTTGATGGAGCACAGAGCCGAAGGAACGCTGAAAAAATGCAGAAAACCTCTGACTTCTCTCCAACTGATTTGGCAGGGCAAGTGATCCCCCCCCCCCATTAACCCTTTGCCACTCCCTGTGATAGGGTTGCCATAGAGTCGCCATAAGTCGGAAAGAACTTGAAGGCACACAGCAACAACACATGTGCTAGTATTTAAATATGTGGAGACCTGGCATGGCATAGTGGTTTGAGTGCTGGACTAGGATTCCAGGAGACAAAGGTTCAAATCCCTGCTCTGCCATAGAAATCCACTGGGTGACCCTGAACAAGTCTTACTCTTGGACTCAATAGCTGTTCAACCATGGAAACGCACTGGGTGACTTGGGCAAATCCCACTCTCTCATCCTAAGAGGAAGGCAATGGCAAACCTCCTCTGAAGAAATCTTGGCTAGAAACCCCTGTGATAGGTTCCCCTTAGGGCCACCATAGACAGTAATGCCATGCAACATGATGCCTATGCTTAAATATTTGAAGGGATGCCATATCAAGGTGGAGTAATATATTTTCTGCTGCTCCAGAGACTAGGGATTTTATCACATGGCGACAATTGGAAGTATATATGGGAATTATCCCATGAAAATTGTGCATTCGCAATTAAGATTTTTACACAACTTTGTGATTAAATGGCTATTATCCCCAGAAATATCCCGTGAATATCATGCAATTGCGATAAAGCTTTTCATACAACATCATGTTGAAAAGCGATTAAAGTGGCATTAACCGGTGAATAACTGGGCAATAAACAGCAACAAATCATTCACGGGAAAATCCCGAAAATGCTTTCTTGCTGGTTATTGCCTGGTTATTCCTGGGATAATCACTCTGTGTCTGAAAATCTTAAGTGCGATATAATAGTAATTGCATGGTTTTCATGGAATAAACCCATTTAAACTTCCAGTTTTCCTCCATGTGATAAAGTCCTTGGACCTGGAGCCGTGGATGCAAACTCCAGGAAAAGAGATTCCGCCTAAACATTGGGAAGAACTTGGGGATATTATTGGGAAGAGGTTGGAAAGGACTTAAAAGCACACAAAACACACAGATACACACAAATGGAAAATAGCGACCAAGATCCTGCACTGGGTTGCACAGAAGGCAGCAATTAATGCTCATGGCCCCAAAGCATTTGCTACTGGTTGGCTCAAGCCTCTGGTATGTATTTATTACCTGAGCATTTTGACCCTCCCTCCAAAGAGGGCAGGGAGGGGTTTGTCCCACTTTATCTTCACAATGACCCAACAAAACAGGCTGGGCAGTGAGAGAGGGTGACTAATCCTTATCCTAGCTCAGCCTGTAAAAGGGTTTTAAGAGAAAGGCTTATGTAGAAACATGCTCTTAACACTGTATGCACAAGATATAGTTCAATGATAGCAGCTCTCCACGTTGCCAAGTCACAGGGCTACTTTACCTTGCAGATTGTTATAGCCCTGCGATCCCACTTTACTGCTGCTGCCACTGAACTTTATGAAATTGTGAAGTTTATACACTGCAGGTTCATTAGTATTCTCCTACGGACATTTATAAATGCCCCCCTGTATTAAGGAGGCCACGGGTATAAATGTACAGGACCTAAGCAGAGAAGTGGAAAATAGGGGTTTTTTGGAGATGTCTCACCCACAGGGTCGCCACGAGTTGGGATTAAGTCCAGGGCAGTTAACAATAACAACAAAATGGTCCCTGGAGTCCCCCTCTTTTCTGCTGCCGGAGCTGGCTGGGATCTCCAGAGATCACATAGCCAGTGCCCCACTGATCTGAACTCTCCCTTTATAGCAATGCAATGGGACGTTGCTGGGATTCCCATCTCTGATGCTGCAGAGACGCAGGGTGACCCGGTGTCATAACCACAAAGCTGGACAAGGCACTGCAAAATGGAGGAGATTAAAAAAAAAGTCAGACATTACCAAACAAAAGCTAAAAACATTACTATAAATATCAATTTGTTTCAAGTGATTTAATTACAGCAATATTACCTATACAGCTGGCCCTCAACATTTGCGGCTTTAACTTTTGCAGATTTGATTATTTGCGGTTTTGATTAATATGTTCTCTCTAGGAATCTCTGTTGTAAGCTGCCCGGATTCCCAATGATTGGGCAGCATATAAATAAATCCTATTATTATTATTATTATTATTAAGTCCTCCAGCGCCACTCTGCCAGAACTTGGCCATAGAGTTGTGCTGCAGAAACCTGAAATTCCTATAGAAAACATTTCTCTAGGCATTTGTAGGTCCTCCAGCATGATTCTATGATCAGCTTCTGGCAGATGTTGACCATAGAGTTGCTCTGAAGGACCTGGAGATTCCTAGAGGGGTCTTCCCTCAGGTAAAAAGAATAGTGTTTTTATTTGCGTTTTGTCCACATTCGCGGAGGTCCTTCAGCCCTAACCCCAGTGAATGTGGAGGGACCACTGTGCTGTATTTTATTAGGTACTCAACTGTATTTTTCGGATGAATGTATCCTCCTTGAAATGCCTTGTTGGCTTGCAATATATTTACAGAACTATGAGCAAGACAAATGCTTAAAACTGTACTTTACTAGCAACAAACTCTTGACATTTTTCATTTGTCCAATGTGCTGAAACAAAGGGGAAAACCCTTTCGACAGGCAGCCCATTGCCAAACACATTTGTGGTCCTTTTCCTCTCTGAGAAACAAAGATGATTTTAACTGTTTAAATTTTATTGTAATATGGTTTTTAAAAATGTGTTTATATGTGATCCACTTTGAGACCTTTCTGGGAGAAAGATGGCATAGAAACCAAATCAATAAAATAAATACCCCCCCCCCCCCCAAAAAAAAAGCTCCGCCTCTATTTGCAGCAACGACAAGCTGTCAGGAAGACAACTTTCTCAAAGGGGAACAGCAAACATGGTGCTACTCAACGGGCTTCGATGCTCGAAATGGAGGGCAATTTGGCATTCTTCCTGGACAGAAGGTTGGAATGTAGGACATGTCCTGGAAAAGAAAGAGCCCTGGTCATCCTGCATTTCCTTCCCTCCTGCAATCCTGAGGAAGGGCTTATGAGCAAAGGTGCGTGAAAGAGGAACGTTGAGAGATTGACTGCATCTGCACTGCAGAAATAATTTGGTTTGACACCACTTTAACTGCCATGGCACAATGCTATGGAATTCTGGGAAACTGTGAGACATTTAACCTTCTCTGTCAAAGAGCTCTGGTGCCAAAACAAACCACAATTCCTAAAATTCCTTAGCAGTGAGCCATGGCAGTTAAAGTGCTGTCAAACTGGATTATTTCTGCAGTACGGAAGCAAGCATTGAGTACTTTTAAAGGGAAAGGTTTTATTCTAAGAAAGAAGATAGCCGCCGCAGGGAGGAATCCCTTCCTTCAAGGCCTAAGACTGGAAGTTATAAATTACAAGTATTAGACAGATTACAAAGTAACAGACTAGATGAATTCAGCCAAGTCAGAAAAGTAACCCAAAGCCTCTGATGGGACTGGCTAATACATCCTCCTACTCTACTCACAGATCAGATGGGATTTGTAGTCAATGTTAATGGAGTAGCTGGGAGTCTGGACTCCTTTGTCCAGTCTTGATGGTGTCGCTCCTCTTTGTTAGAGAGTCTCTTAGAGCTTTTCTTGGGGCATTTCTCAGGCTTTTTATAACCTCTGCTGAGCAAGATCTTGAAGACTGGCACTCCTGCCCATCTGGTCACTCTTTGGGGCAATTGCTGTCTTCTCATCTCTGTGGCACTGACCCACTTCACTTCACTTAACCTTTTGTTACCTGGGGAAGAGTCCCATTACCACATCCCCTGCTACATTGCAAATCCCAGAAGTCCTGTGGCAGTGAAGAGGGAATCATATAGGTCCAAAACACATGCAGAAACAATCCAGTTTGAGACTGCTTTAACTGCCTTGGCTCAGTGCTAGAATTCCAATGGCTGTCTGTTGGGGATGCTTTGATTTAGATTTCCTGCATGGCAGATTGGGGTTGGACTGGATGGCCCTTGCGGTCGCTTCCAACTCTAGGATTGTATGATTCTTGGTTGGGAGTGCAATTTTGTGACATTTAGCCTTCTCTGGTCCACAACACACTGCAGAAATAATCCAGTTGAGACCACTTTAATTGTGCTAGCTCTATGTTGTGGAATTCTGGGAACTGTAGTTTGTTGTGGCCCCAGAGCTCTGTGACAGGGAAGGCAAAATGCCTCGCAAAACTGCAGTTCGCAGGATTCCCTAGCATTGAGCCAGGGCAGTTAAAGCGGTCTCAAACTGGATCATTTCTGCAGAGTGGATTGGACCTCTGACGGTCCAATCCACACTGAGTTAATTTAATTTACTTTTGCAGTTTGTACTCAGTTTTGTAGTTTGACCTCAACTGGAGTAAACTGAAGACAGAGAGGGAGGGGATGTGGAGGAGGAGAAGGACACTGGGGCCTTTTTAAAAGAGCTGAAAAAGTGGGATGGCAGGATTAGTCAAGATCTTGAGCTCTGGCTGATATGCATCTGAGGAAGTAGGCGCAAGTCTACGAAAGCTCATGCTGCCAACTTCTTTCTTTCAGTTAGTCTCAAAGGGGCCACAAGATCCCTTTGCACAATGATTTTCCAGACTACCGCAGCTATGTCTTTGTAGTTCTGTCAGATATTTAACCTTTTCTCAGACTCTGCTGCCCCAACAAACTACAAATCCCAGGATTCCACAGCTCAGGCTGCATCCACACTGCAGAGTTAACGCAGTCCGACGCCACTTTGACTGCCATGGCTCTGTGCTACAGCATCCTGGGATCTGTAGTTTTGTGAAACATTTAGCCTTCTTTGTCAGTGTCGATAAAACGACAACAATCTGCAAATCCCAGGATTCCACAGCATGGAGCCATGGCACTTTTCTCTGTTTTGGGTTGTTTTGTTTTATAATTAATTTTTACTGAAATTGATTACATACATTATGTATGTATATATATATGTATGTATGTATGTATGTATAGAATCATAGAATCATAGAACAATAATGGCCATCCAGTCCAACCCCATTCTGCCATGCAGGAAATCACAATCAAAGCATCCCCGACAGATGGCCATCCAGCCTCTGTTTAAAGACCTCCAAGGAAGGAGACTCTATCACCCTGTATGTATGTTTTTTGTTTTTTAAATGCACTATTTTTAATCTTGTGAGCCACTCTAGGAGTCCCAGTTTTGGGCAAAGGGCGCGATATAACTGAATAATAATAATAATAATAATAATAATAATAATAATAATAATAATAATAACATGGCAACACACATAATGCATAAAACAAAACCAGAGAAGAAAGAGATTAGAACAGCATTATTTCTTCCCATCTTGTCTGGCGAAGGGGAATTTCAACCTTCATGCTACTTCTGTGGCTCTGCAGTGTCCTTGATGGAGCACAGAGCCGAAGGAACGCTGCAAAAATGCGAGAAAACCTCTGACTCTCTCCAACTGATTTGGCAGGGCAAGTGATTCCCCCCCCCCATTAACCCTTTGCCACTCCCTGTGATAGGGTTGCCATAGAGTCGCCATAGTCGGAAAGAACTTGAAGGCACACCAGCAACAACACATGTGCTAGTATTTAAATATGTGGAGACCTGGCATGGCATAGTGGTTTGGATGCTGGACTAGGATTCCCGGAGACAAAGGTTCAAATCCCTGCTCTGCCATAGAAATCCACTGGGTGACCCTGAACAAGTCTTACTCTTGGACTCAATAGCTGTTCAACCATGGAAACGCACTGGGTGACTTGGGCAAATCCCACTCTCTCATCCTAAGAGGAAGGCAATGGCAAACCTCCTCTGAAGAAATCTTGGCTAGAAACCCCTGTGATAGGTTCCCCTTAGGGCCACCATAGACAGTAATGCCCTGCAACATGATGCCTATGCTTAATATTTGAAGGGATGCCATATCAAGGTGGAGTAATATTTTTCTGCTGCTCCAGAGACTAGGGATTTTTTCACATGGCGACAATTGGAAGTATATAGGAATTATCCCATGAAAATTGTGCATTCGCAATTAAGATTTTTACACAACTTTGTGATTAAATGGCTTATCCCCAGAATATCCCGTGATATCATGCAATTGCGATAAAGCTTTTCATACAAATCATGTTGAAAAGCGATTAAAGTGGCATTAACCGGTGTGAATAATGGGCAATAAACAGCAACAAATCATTCCCGGGAAAATCCCGAAAATGCTTTCTTGCTGGTTATTGCCTGGTTATTCCTGGGATAATCACTCTGTGTCTGAAAATCTTAAGTGCGATATATAGTAATTGCATGGTTTTCATGGAATAAAACCCATTTAAACTTCCAGTTTTCCTCCATGTGATAAAAGTCCTTGGACTGGAGCCGTGGATGCAAACTCCAGGAAAAGAGATTCCGCCCTAAACATTGGGAAGAACTTGGGGATATTATTGGGAAGAGGTTGGAAAGGACTTAAAAGCACACAAAACACACAGATACACACAAATGGAAAATAGCGACCAAGATCCTGCACTGGGTTGCACAGAAGGCAGCAATTATGCTCATGGCCCCAAAGCATTTGCTACTGGTTGGCTCAAGCCTCTGGTATGTATTTATTACCTGAGCATTTTGACCCTCCTCCAAAGGGGCAGGGAGGGTTTGTCCCACTTTATCTTCACAATGACCCAACAAAACAGGCTGGGCAGTGAGAGAGGGGACTAATCCTTATCCTAGCTCAGCCTGTAAAAGGGTTTTAAGAGAAAGGCTTATGTAGAAACATGCTCTTAACACTGTATGCACAAGATATAGTTCAATGATAGCAGCTCTCCACGTTGCCAAGTCACAGGGCTACTTTACCTTGCAGATTGTTATAGCCCTGCGATCCACTTTACTGCTGCTGCCACTGAACTTTATGAAATTGTGAAGTTTATACACTGCAGGTTCATTAGATTCTCCTACGGACATTTATAAATGCCCCCCTGTATTAAGGAGGCCACGGGTATAAATGTACAGGACCTAAGCAGAGAAGTGGAAAATGGGGTTTTTTGGAGATGTCTCACCCACAGGGTCGCCACGAGTTGGGATTAAGTCCAGGGCAGTTAACAATAACAACAAAATGGTCCCTGGAGTCCCCCTCTTGTTCTGCTGCCGGAGCTGGCTGGGATCTCCAGGATCACATAGCCAGTGCCCCACTGATCTGAACTCTCCCTTTATAGCAATGCAATGGGACGTTGCTGGGTTCCCATCTCTGATGCTGCAGAGACGCAGGGTGACCCGGGTGTCATAACCACAAAGCTGGACAAGGCACTGCAAAATGGAGGAGATTAAAAAAAAGTCAGAATTACCAAACAAAAGCTAAAAACATTACTATAAATATCAATTTGTTTCAAGTGATTTATTACAGCCATATTACCTATACAGCTGGCCCTCACACATTTGCGGCTTTAACTTTTGCCGATTTGATTATTTGCGGTTTTGATTAATATGTTCTCTCTAGGAATCTCTGTTGTAAGCTGCCCGGATTCCAATGATTGGGCAGCATATAAATAATCCTCTTATTATTATATTATTATTATTATTATTAAGTCCTCCAGCGCCACTCTGCCAGAACTTGGCCTAGGTTGTGCTGCAGAAACCTGAATTCCTTAGAAAACACTTCTCTAGGCATTTGTAGGTCCTCCAGCATGATTCTTGATCAGCTTCTGGCAGATGTTGACCATAGAGTTGCTCTGAAGGACCGAGATTCCTAGAGGGGTCTTCCCTCTGGTAAAAAGAATAGTGTTTTTTATTTGCGTTTTGTCCACATTCCGGAGGTCCTTCAGCCCTAACCCCAGTGAATGTGGAGGGACCACTGTGCTGTTTTATTAGGTACTCAACTGTTTTTTCGGATGAACGTATCCTCCTTGAATGCCTTGTTGGCTTGCAATATATTTACAGAACTATGAGCAAGACAAATGCTTAAAACTGTACTTTACTACAACAAACTCTTGACATTTTTCATTTGTCCAATGTGCTGAAACAAAGGGGAAAACCCTTTCGACAGGCAGGCCATGCCAAACACATTGTTGTCCTTTTCCTCTCTGAGAAACAAAGATGATTTTAACTGTTTAAATTTTTTGTAATATGGTTTTTAAAATGTGTTTATATGTGTCCACTTTGAGACCTTTCTGGGAGAAAGATGGCATAGAAACCAAATCAATAAAAATAACCCCCCCCCCAAAAAAAGCTCTGCCTCTATTTGCAGCACGACAAGCTCCAGGAAGACAACTTCTCAAAGGGGAACAGCAAAATGGTGCTACTCAACGGGCTTCGATGCTCAAAATGGAGGGGCAATTTGGCATTCTTCCTGGACAGAAGGTTGGAATGTAGGACATGTCCTGGAAAAGAAAGACCTGGTCCCTGCTTTCCTTCCCTCCTGCAATCCTGAGGAAGGGTATGAGCAAAGGTGCGTGAAAGAGGAACGTTGAGAGATTGACTGCATCTGCACTGCAGAAATAATTTGGTTTGACCCACTTTAACTGCCATGGCACAATGCTGGATTCTGGGAACTGTGAGACTTTAACCTTCTCTGTCAAAGAGCTCTGGTGCCAAAACAAACCACAATTCCTAAAATTCCTTAGCAGTGAGCCATGGCAGTTAAAGTGCTGTCAAACTGGATTATTTCTGCAGTACGGAAGCAAGCATTGAGTACTTTTAAAGGGAAGGTTTTATTCTAAGAAAGAAGGTAGCCGCCGCAGGGAGGAATCCCTTCCTTCAAGCCTAAGACTGGAAGTTATAAATTACAAGTATTAGACAGATTACAAAGTAACAGACTAGATGAATTCAGCCCAGTCAGAAAAGTAACCCAAAGCCTCTGATGGGACTGGCTAATACATCCTCCTACTCTACTCACAGATCAGATGGGATTTGTAGTCAATGTTAATGGAATAGCTGGGAGTCTGGACTCCTTTGTCCAGTCTTGATGGTGTCGCTCCTCTTTGTTAGAGAGTCTCTTAGAGCTTTTCTTGGGGCATTTCTCAGGCTTTTTATAACCTCTGCTGAGCAAGATCTTGAAGCTGGCACTCCTGCCCCTCTGGTCACTCTTTGGGGCAATTGCTGTCTTCTCATCTCTGTGGCACTGACCCACTTCACTTCACTTAACCTTTTGTTACCTGGGGAGGTCCCATTACCACATCCCCTGCTACATTGCAAATCCCAGAAGTCCTGTGGCAGTGAAGAGGGAACTATAGGTCCAAACACATGCAGAAACAATCCAGTTTGAGACTGCTTTAACTGCCTTGGCTCAGTGCTAGAATTCCAATGGCTGTCTGTTTGGGATGCTTTGATTTAGATTTCCTGCAGGCAGATTGGGGTTGGACTGGATGGCCCTTGCGGTGCTTCCAACTCTAGGATTGTATGATTCTTGGTTGGGAGTGCAATTTTGTGACATTTAGCCTTCTCTGGTCCACAACACACTGCAGAAAATCCAGTTGAGACCACTTTATTGTGCTAGCTCTATGTTGTGGAATTCTGGGAACTGTAGTTTGTTGTGGCCCAGAGCTCTGTGACGGGAAGGCAAAATGCCTCGCCAAACTGCAGTTCGCAGGATTCCCTAGCATTGAGCCAGGCAGTTAAAGCGGTCTCAAACTGGATCATTTCTGCAGAGTGGATTGGACCTCTGACGGTCCAATCCACACTGAGTTAATTTAATTTACTTTTGCAGTTTGTACTCAGTTTTGTGTTTGACCTCAACTGGAGTAAACTGAAGACAGAGGGGAGGGGATGTGGAGGAGGAGAAGACACTGGGGCCTTTTTAAAAGAGCTGAAAAGTGGGATGGCAGGATTAGTCAAGATCTTGAGCTCGCTGCTGATATGCATCTGAGGAAGGCGCAAGTCTACGAAGCTCATGCTGCCAACTTCTTCTTTCAGTTAGTCTCAAAGGGGCCACAAGATCCCTTTGCACAATGATTTTCCAGACTACCGCAGCTATGTCTTTGTAGTTCTGTCAGATATTTACCTTTTCTCACGACTCTGCTGCCCCAACAAACTACAAATCCCAGGATTCCACAGCTGGCTGCATCCACACTGCAGAGTTAACGCAGTCCGACGCCACTTTGACTGCCATGGCTCTGTGCTACAGCATCTGGATCTGTAGTTTTGTGAAACATTTAGCCTTCTTTGTCCGTGTCGATAAAACGACAACAATCTGCAATCCCAGGATTCCACAGCATGGAGCCATGGCACTTTTCTCTGTTTTGGGTTGTTTTGTTTTTAATTAATTTTTACTGAAATTGATTACATACATATGTATGTATATATATATATATGTATGTATGTATAGAATCATAGAACAATAATGGCCATCCAGTCCAACCCCATTCTGCCATGCAGGAAATCACAATCAAGCATCCCCGACAGATGGCCATCCAGCCTCTGTTTAAAGACCTCTATCACCTGTATGTATGTTTTTTGTTTTTAAATGCCCTATTTTTAATCTTGTGAGCCCCTCTAGGAGTCCCAGTTTGGGCAAAGGGCGCGATATAACTTCTAATAATAATAATAATAATAATAATATAATAATAATAATAATAATTATAATAATAATAATAATAATAGGCAGTTAAAGCGGTGTCAAACTGGAACGTTCCTGCTGCGCAGAAGCAGCCTTTAATACTATAAGCCTGACTGGGCTTCAGCACTGGCGGCCATTTTGTTTCTCCTTCGCTAGGCCCCGCCCGCCGCTTGGGCCCCCTGCTCGGGTTGCCATGGAGACGGGACGCGCTGGCGTGGCTCTGGGCCTAACTCCGCCGCGAAAGCAGGCGGCGCCATGGCCAAAAACAAGGTGCGGAGCCGCAAGGGTTGGGCCTTTGAGGCCGGGGGTCGGAGGCTGAGGGATCAAGAGGGGCTGGAAGGGCTTTCGACCCACTGCAGGAATAATAACCCACTCTGAGCCCACTTTGACTGCCCTGGCTGGGAATGCTGGGAGCTATGTGTGAAAGAGCTTAGTGCCGCAACAAACTACGACTCCCAGGTTCCCTGGCACTGAGCCAAAGCCAAGGCAGTTAGAGAGTCTGAAAGTGGGTTGTTATTATTCCTGCAGTGGGTTGGAGGCGGAGGTTTCATAGTCTTCATCCTCGTTCCAGCAAAGGCTTAACTCTCGGAAGGGCCATGCTACCAATTCCGTCCTTCCTTCCAGTGAGTCTTAAAGGTGCTGCAAGGCCTCTTTGCCTCCTGATTTCCGAGGCGAACAGGGCTATGTCTTTGAATTCTGCACAGTCATCCCTTGCTATCGCCCTCCAATCAGCCTCAGCCCATTGCAGCCCCCCTCAAAGGAGCTTCCTCCCAGGGTTCCCTGCCCTCCCTGCTTTGCTCAGGTGTCCTGCAAGTTCAGGCCCATGCCTTACTATCTTTTCCAGTGAGTCCTTCCTCTCATGATGTGACCAAAATATGACAGCTTCAGCTTCATCATGGCTCAGCATGGCTTCAGAGAAAGAAGTCATGCCAGACAAATCTGATCTCTTTCTTGATAAAATACCAGCTTGGTAGATGAAGGGATGCTGTGGAATAGTATATCTTGATTTCAGTAAGGCCTTTGAAAGGTTTCCATGACATTCTTGCAAACAAGCTTGTAAAATGTGGGATAGACAAAGAACTGTTACATGGATCTGTATTGGTTGACCGGCCGAACCCAAAGGGTGCTCAACAATGGTTCCTTTTCCTCCTGGAGAAGAGGCCAGTGGGGTCCCACAGGGCTCTGTCCTGGGCCCAGGGCTATTCACCTCTTTATCAATGACCTGGATGACAGAATTGGGGCATACCTATCAAATTTGCAGATGCACCAAATTAGGGGGAATGCTAATACCCAGAGGACAGGATCAAGATTCAAAATGACCTGAATAGACTAGAGCTGGCCAAGCTAACAAAATGAAATTAACACGGAGAAATGTAAGGTATTGCACTTAGGGCAGAAAATAAAATGCACAGATATAGGTTATGGGGACACCTGGCTGAATGAAACTACGTGTGAAAGGGATCTGGGAGTCAAGTAGACCACAAGTTGAAATGAGTCAACAGTGTGATGCAGCGGCTAAAAAGGCCAATGCAGTTTTAGGCTGCATCAAAAAAGTACCGTGTCTAGATCAAGGAAGTAATGTGCCACTGTATTCTGCTCTGGTCAGGCCCCACTGGAATATTGTGTCCAGTTCTGGGCACCACAATTCAAAAAGGACTTGAGAAACTGGAGCCCTGTGTCCAAAGGAGGGCAACTAAAGGTGAAAGGTCTGGAAACCTTGCCCTATGAGGAACGACTCAGGGAGCTGGGGATGTTTAGCCTGGAGAAGAGAGGTTAAGAGGTAATATGATAGCCCTGTTTAAATGTATGTGAAAGGATTTCATATGAGGAGGGAGCAGCTTGTTTTCTGCTGCTCCAGAGCTAGGACCCGAGCAATGAATGCAAGCTCCAGGAAAAGGATTCCACCTCACAATTAGGAGGAACTTCCTGAGCGTAAGGGCTGTTCGACAGTGGAACAAACTCCCGCGGGTGTAGTGGGTCCTTCCTTGGAGGTCTTTAAACGAGGACTAGGTGGCCATCTCTTGGGGATGCTTTGATTGAGTGTTCCTGCATGGCAGAATGGGATTGGACTGGGACCTTTGAGGTCTCTCCCAATTCTATGATTCTATGATTTGTTGTTGTTAACCGCCCTCCAATCAATCTTGACCCATGGCGACCTTGTTGGTGGAGATCTCCAGGATTCCCGTCCTCCACTGCTCTGCTCAGGTCCTGCAACTCATACTTGTGAGCTCCTTAATATATCCATCCATCTAGCAAGAGATGTTCGTCTCTTTTGCTTCCCTCCACTTTTCCTAGCATTCTTGTCTTTTCCATGAGTCCTGCCTTTTTGTGATGGCCAAAGTACAACATGCTCAAATTTATCATCTTGGCTTCCAGGTAGATTTCAGGTCTGATCTGTTCCAGAACCCATTTGTTTGTCCTTTTGGCCATCCACCAGATCCTCAGCTCTCTCCTCCAGCACCACATCTCAGCTGATTTTCTTCCTATTTGCTTTTTTCACTGTCCAGTTCTCACCTTCGTACTGGTTTAAGGAATAAAATGGCTTATGTTCTTACTTTGTGCTCAGTTGTATATTTTTCATTTTAGGATCATTTCTAGTTCCTTCATGCTGCCCTCCCCATTCCCAGTCTTCTTCTGACTTTGACTGCAATCCAGTTCTGATCAATGTTTGATCCAAGGTATGGAACTCTTTACTATTTCGATTTCTGATTGTCTAGTTAATATAATAATAATAATAATAATAATAATAATAATAATATTTATTTGTATACCGCCCTATGGAAAACCAATCCAGGTGGTTGACAACAGTAAAATAAAATTAACTATAAAAAACTTTATCCCTCCCCCTTAAGACAGTATTAAACAGTATAACATATTAAAAATACAATATCAAGCATAAAAACAATAAAAACTAAAAACCTGAATCCCTCTGTTGATCCTCAACCATCACTAAGATGGGCCATGGGAGGAATGGGGAATCAGGAACCTGGGCCGGGATGGTTAATCTGGAAAGGCCTGCCAGAAGAGATTCGTCTTGACCGCTTTTTTAAGCTGTCTAATGACTTATCTGACGGATCTCATCCGGCAGGTCGTTTCAGAGTTTGGGGGCGACGCAGAGAACGCCCTCTGGGAGGTCGAGCAAGCCTAGATTTTAAAGGCTGCAGTAAGTTCCTCCCAGAGGACCGGAGAGCGCGGGGAGATTGTACGGGAGGAGGCGGTCCCTGAGATGCTTGGACCCAAGCCATTTAGGGCTTTAAAGGTGATAACCAACACTTGTACTGGGTCCGGAAGTGATAGGCAGCCAGTGGAGGGACCTAAAACCGGAGTAATGTGGTCCCTCCTAGATGTTCCTGAGACAAGCCTGGCTGCCATGTTTTGAACCCGCTGTAATTTCCGAGTCAAGCCCAGGGGTGCCCCATGTAGAGTGCATTACAGAAGTCAAGGCGTGAGGTTACCAGCGCGTGCACAACCGTCTCGAGTCCCTTACTTCCAGAAAAGGGCCAGCTGGCGTATCAGCCGAAGCTTAACAGGCACTCCTGACCGTCGCATTTACCTGATTTGTCATCAGAAGCGACGAGTCAGGGAGCACCCCCAGACTGCGAACACAGTCACTGGAGGAGAGGTGACCCCATCCAGGACTGGAGGTTGCAACCCAATTCTTGGTTTCGGGGCCGCTACCATGGCACCTCCGTCTTGTCTGGATTGTTTCAATCTGTTTTTCCTCATCCAGCCCATTACCGCCTGAAGACATTCATTGAGAGAAGAGATGCCATCAGAATTCGA